>NW_015160876.1:487636-524900 GCF_001447785.1 Gekko japonicus
AGACAATCCCTTTTCATCTTGTTGTAATTTGCCCTCCTGCATTTTGGTTTCAGGGCTGGGTGGGGCTAAAGAGGATTTAATATGTGCACTGGCTGCTGACACTAATGAAGCAATGATGAGAGATAGGAATCAGCATGCTGGTGAGTGGTGACAGATGTGGTTTCAGGTGAGGTGGGGGGAGGAAAGAGAAGACTAGGTATTTCCAAAGAGGACCTGCATCTGATCAAAAGGCAGACTCAAGGCTCTGGGAGAAGAAAAAGCCTGCCTTTCTCACCATTGTAGGACCATCTTTATCAGGAACAAAAAGTGCTAATTTATTCCCCCCTAAATAAAGGAAAAGGCTATTGGGGGATTTCTGTCAAGTCTCTTCTTGTGGAACAGCAGCCTTCCTAAATGAAAAACATGACCAAGAGGATATATCCAGGGGTGTGTGTGTGTGTGGGAAGGTATTATGGGGCCAGGTTTCAAAACAGGTGAAGTAGAACAAGAATGGAGATGTCCTTGTTTAAGACCAAATGTGAAAATTCTTCAAGAATGCCTGTATTTCTGATAGGGTTGTCAACCCCACAGTGGAAGAAAGAGGAAGGCCCAGGCCACATCACTGGTGTCACACATGAAGTGATATCATCACACCAGTGACAACTGGGTGACACACTGGTATTTGGGCAAATATTCTATGGTAGCAGCCATTTTTACTATACAGTTCTTGCCCAAATACCAGAGCATTGCAGCAATGTCACAGTATGACGACATCACTTCCTGTGTAATGCCAATGATGTGGCCTGGGCCTTCCTCTTTCTCCTGGAAAGCTCCCCTCACCCTCACTTGCAAGTTTTCAGGTGGGACCTGGCAACCCTAATTACTGGCCCACTTATTGGTTCTGCACAGAAGGCCAAATTGCTCCTTATATATAAAATACTTCATGTCCTGCTTTTCTTAACATTCCACACGTTCCCACAGCCTTTTGCCCACTCGGCTGCCACTCTCGCGGACTCCCAATCCCCTGGCTGCATTGCCTTGCTGCGTTGGCTTGACCCCACCCACAGAGCCGACAGCCAGCATCTTGCTCTCAGTCTGGAGGGAGCCAGCGAAGGGGATGGACGCTCTGCCGATGGAGCAGCAGCCCCTCCGCAGGGGAGAAGGAGGCAGACCTAGTGAGCGGCAGCAAATAGGGGAAGCACTCACCTTTGCTGCCCCTTGCGGCCCCTCTCTCTCGGCCACAAGGCTGGAGCTTTGTCAGGGCAATAGCTCAGTGAGTACCACAGAAAAGTCTGCCCAGTGCCTTTCAAAGTCTCCCCCGCCTTCCTTCAGCAGCAGCGGCAGCTCCAGGGAGGGTCTGGCCTAGAGGAAATGAGCTGCGGCTCCTGGAAAACCGGACTCACTCCTGAGGAAGACACTTCTCTTGGCTCCTGTGTGGGACTGTGACTAACCCTCAATGGCTGTTAGTAGGCAACCAGGCTTGCTTCTGTAGTGAAAAAATGAAGGACATTCAGCATAACCCCCTCCCCCGCCCACTTTCCTGTCAGAATAAACTTAACATGGCTCTCTCTCCTTTTTGCCTCCACCATTACTGGCTGGCTAATGAGGTGGGCCAGCAACCATCAAACCATTCTCTTCAACCCCCTGCTGTGTGGCTGAATTTCTGCTAGGGTTGCCAATCTCTAGGTGGGACCTGGAGATCTCCCGCTGTTACAATTGATCTCCAGATCACATCCCCTGGATAAAATGGCTGTTTTGGAGGGTAGACCCTATGGCATTATCCCCTGCTGAGTCCTTCCACACACACCCAATGCTGCCCTCCATAGGATCCACACACACCCAAATCTCCAGGTATTTCCCTAATCAGAGCTGGCAACTGTCCTTTCTCATCAGTGCCTGTTGCTAGGCAACCAGGTTCTGTCAGTAAAAGGCCCTTTCTACACCTATTTTGGCCTTTGGGAGAAAACTCATTGGGGCCAGTCCTGATAGGGTTGCCAACTCCAGGTGGGAAATTCCTGGACAGTTGAGGGATGGAGCCTGGAGAGGGTGAGGACTGAGGAGGGGTGGGACTTCAGACAGGTACAATGCCATAGACTCCACCCTCCAAGTCAGCCATTCCCTCATGGGGAACCATTGTTTCCAATCTCCAGATGGGGGCTGGAGATCACTCAGAATTACAACTGCTCTCTAGGAGAGGGGGGGGAGATGGAAAGCTGAAGCCAGGGGGCAGATAACGGTTGGCTGAGAGGGAGATAGGGTTGCCAACTCCAGGTTGGGAAATTCATGGAGATTTGAGGAGTGGAGCATGGAGAGGGTGAGGTTTGAGGAGGGGTGGGACCTCAGACAGGTACAATGCCATTGACTCTACCCCTGCTCTTCAGATGGCAAAGATAAGTTCCCCTGGAGAAAATGGTGGACTCTTTGTGTCATTATACCCTGCTGAGGTCACCATAGCAAATTTATGCTGAGTGCCCAAGGCCAGGGCACTCTCCCAGAGCCTCTTTCTAGAGCTCATTGTATTTATTTCCACAATGGGCCTTATTCCTAGTCAGATATAATGAGCAGCCTCAAGTAGTTGATTACATTACATGTCTGTCCCAATCACATATGCTGCATATGTCTGTGACTGTATGTCAGACTCCTGAGTCATCAGTTCCCAACAACAGTCATTCAGAAGAAGTACAGTTAATTGAGATCTTTATTGCATTCAGGTATATTAACTGGTTTCGTGTTAGAACTGAGGATAAAGTGCGCAAAGCTAACTGATATACAAAATTCAAGGGAGCCCAAAATGGCTCAGGGCCAATCAGACGACAGGTAGGAGCCCGCCAAGCTAACAAGCCAACTATCCCAAGAGAAAGAAGACACCAGGTACTCAAGGTTATACGGCTAAGCTTACAGGGAGAGAGATAAATAAAACAAGAGACATTCAGCAGAAACAAAAGTAAAAATTCCATAGTCACCCTCACACACACTCCCATGGCAGCCAGGGCAATACAGGGGTCTGGCTGACATTCTGCCTCTCCCAAAGAGCTCACCCAACAGGTTTAGTGAGATGCTTTTTAGGAAACACATGCACAAGTTTAGGGGCATGAACATGGTCTTCCCGCACCCACTCATTATGGGAAGGGTCAAAGTCCCTCCACTTGATTAGATAGTAAAGATGCCCATGCTTAAGCTTAGTGTCCAAAATTTCTTCTACTTCTTGGTGTGGTTCACCATTCACCATCAGAGGTGGAGGGGCTGGTGGTCGAGGACTCCACTTGTTCAGTCCCGGGTCCTTTTTCAGAATGCTGAAATGAAATACATTAAGAGTTTTTGGCAAGCTCAGTTCAACAGCCACCTCATTTATCTTACACACCACTTTGAATGGGCTAATATATTTCCAGCCCAGTTTCCTCCTGGGCTACAGACCATTCAAGTTCTTAGTAGACAGATACACTGAGTCCCCAGGTTGTAAATCCCATTCAGGGGCCCGCCCTTTGTCGGCTTGGGTTTTGTAATCCGCTTTGGCCTTATCCAGAGTCTTTTGGATAACAGACCATTGGTCCTTGAGACCATGCCACCAAGCCTGGAGATCACCAGGAACTGGCTCTGGAGTATCCAAAGTAGGCAGGGGTGCCCCCTCATACCCACACATCACTTTAAAAGGGGACAGACGAGTAGAGCTATGCACAGAGTTATTATAGCTGTACTCTGCATAGGTTAGTAGCTCAACCCAGTTGTCTTGCTGATAGTTGGTAAAACACTGAAGGAATTGCTCCACTATTTGGTTGACTCACTCAGTTTGGTCACCAGTCTCTGGGTGGTAGGCACTGCTAAGCCCCCTTTCAATACCCAAAACCTGTAAAAGCTCTTTCCAGAACTTAACAGCATGTCACTACCACCCCTCCAAGTCAGGAGGGGGTGAACATGAACGCCACTATTTCCTCCCTCTGACTAGTGTGTTGTGGAGGCGTGACAGTCCATCGACTAGGAAATTCGACTTCCTGGGGAGGTGATGGAGGGTAAACCAAAACTTAGAGAAAAACTCTGCCCATCTGAGCGGTTTCACGTTTAGGTTCTGGGGTGTGTGTAACACCTCTATATTCTTATGGCCTGCCCACACCTCAAATGGTCCCCTGGCCTCCTCCAGCCAATGCCGTCAAGTGGTTAAAGAGAGCTTAATGGCAGTGGCTTTTTTGTCCCAAACCGCTCAGTTATGTTCTGTGGAATTGATTTTTGACACATTAGCCAAGGGGTGGAGCTTCCCATCTTTCCCTTTTTGCAGGCTAGCCCCCCCACCCCAGCCACATCTGATGTGTCGACTTGGACCACAAAAAGTTTATTTTCATTGGGGTTGTGTAAAATGGGCTCAGATGTGAACTCTTTGAGTTAGTCAAAAGCCTGCTGGCATTCCGGGGTCCAATCCAGTTGGGTGCTAGGCTTAGTGTATTCCTGCCCCTTGCCTTTAGTCTTTAATAGGTCTGTGAGGGGCAAGCTTACTTGCATGAAATTGGGGATGAGGGGGCAGTAGAAGTTTGTGAATCCCAAGAAGGATTGGAGCTGCATCTGGGTGCATGGGGCCTCCCATCCCAAAACATCTGCTACTTTGTGGGGGTCCATACCCAACCCCCTACCCCAAATCCAATAGCCCCAGAAGTCCACCTCCTGCTTATGGAACTCACATTTGGAGAGTTTAGCAAAAAGCTGATGCTGGTACAGGGTCTCAAGAACCTCCCTCACCAAAGTCACATGTGCGTCCTTATCTGGTGAATAAATTAGGATATCCTCAACACTTGTGGAACACTTCATTTATTAAGTTCATGAAGACCCCTGGGGCTCCCACCAATCCAAAAAGCATGACCAGGTACTCAAATTGTCCCAGGAGTGTGTTAAAGGCTGTCTTATATGTAATATGTAATATAAAATATGTAATCTTTCCTTAAAATCTGCCTCCATTCCTGAGGACTGGAAGGTAGCTAACGTCACTCCCATCTTTAAAAAGGGTTCCAGAGGAGATCCGGGAAATTACAGGCTAGTCAGTCTGACTTCGATACCGGGAAAGTTGGTGGAAACTATTATTAAGGAAAGAATTAATAGACACATAGATGAACAAAAACTATTGAGGAAGACTCAGCATGGGTTCTGTAAGGGAAGATCTTGTCTCACTAACCTGTTAGTGTTCTTTGAGGGAGTGAACAAACATGTGGACAAGGGGGACCCAATAGATGTTGTTTACCTTGACTTCCAGTAAGCTTTTGATAAAAGTTCCTCATCAAAGGCGCCTAAGTAAGCTCAATAGTAATGGGATAAAAGGACAAGTCCTTTTGTGGATAAAAACCTGGCTGATTAATAGGAAACAAAGAGTGAGTATAATTGGGCAATTTTCTCAGTGGAGGGTGGTAAGCAGTGGGGTACCGCAGGGATCAGTACGCGGTCCAATGCAACTCCACCAGGCCATGAAGGAGATTCTGGACTCCAGACTCTAGAGAGGCCATCTATACTATCTGGTCAAATGGAAGGTCTTTGGGCCTGAGCCGAATGAATGGGTTCTGTCTAAGCATATTCAAGCATCCCGTTTAATCAAAGAGTTCCATCGTCATCATGCACAAAAGCCGGGGGGGGGGTTGTTGAGGGAGGCTTGGGGGGGGCAGTACGTCAAGCTCTGGCATCCATGTTCTTATTAGCCTTATTAATCAATCCTTATTAATTAACCCACAGCTTCTCATATCTCCAATAAAACATTTCACTGCCAAAAGTGTGTATGGAGAGTGACTTGACTGGGGTCCTGACAAGAGTTTTGCCCCAAAACCCAAGCGTTCCCCCCCACATCCCCAATGTGCCTATGTCACCTCCAGGTCACATAGGCCCATCACATTTCTTTTCAGCATTCCTCCTCACTCCTGGTAAGTTCACCCCCCCATCCCCCACCGCCAAGTCCAAGGGACTTGGCAACCCTATGTGGTGTTTAGAGTGTAGGACTAAAAGCTGGAATTGGTAGGCCCAAGTCTGAACCCCCCACTATGCAAGGTTTCTGGGTGACCTTGAGCCAGTCGCACACTTTCATCTTAACCTACCTCTCAGGGCTGTGGTAAGAGTGAAATGGAGAGAAGAGCATAATATAAGCCATTGTCAGTCCGTATTGGGGTATAAATGAAATAACTAAGTAAATTAAAGTTTGCCAGTTATGGCCATTTGTGTGGATTATGTCTAACTCCTGGTCATTGTAGGCATGTCACACATGCCTTTACTATATTAAGTCTATATACTCTTTTGCATGCACAGAATGGGTGGCATTCATTATGCTGTTGCATGTTTAGAAACTACTGGATCAAACTATAGTTCCCAGGTGGCAGTCCAAGAACATATAAATATTTTGCAACCCATACAATTATTTTAACTAAGTAGGGAAAATGAGCAAGGCTGGAACATTGGGTAAGACATGCAGTCCCCTTCCCAAATCAAGGAAAGAACCTTTGTAATTTTTTGTGACTCAGGCTGCAGACAGACTGGCAGCTGGGAACGATATGGTGCCGCCTCTAGTTGTAGTGCTTTGAAGTATTGTGGGGCATACCAACCAGACAGCACATCCTTCTGCAGGTCACCGTGTGGCCATCCCATGGGCATGCATCCACATTACTGCAGCACCTCAGCCATGGAGCGTGCTGCCTGGTCTTTTTTTTTTTTAAATGCAGGCGGGTGTGCATGCAACCCCTCCCCCCAAAAAAAACCAGTGGCAGAAATAGATCTACAGGTTCAGACTGCAAATCCATTCTGCATGTACCCCCCACCCCATTCAGACATCTGGCCATGTGCGATGAATGTGTGGGGAATTTAAAAAACCACCTGTTATGTGGTGTCTATTTACTGTTTCCAACTCGTCATATGACAGGGTGCATACAACTGGGGAATGGCTGATAGATGTGGCTGTGTGTCCCTGCTGGTTTAATCCATAAAGGAAATGCAGCTATATCGGGCCAAACTGCCAGTCTGAATGCAGCCTCAAATTATTATCTTTTGGGAGTTTATGGTAGACAAGCAATTTGCTTCCACAAAGATGACAAACTAAGGATGGGGAAAGCATTGTGAGACAGTGTATGCACAAAATATTTACAATCCTGTTACATGTAGTTTCCAAACCCAAACAGAATTTTTTTTTAATGTTTGAGGATGCAGATTGTAATTTGTGATTGAACTGCAATCTTAATAGAGGGGTGATTGAGTATTCCTGACTGGAAGAAGTATGAGTAACCCACAAGGGCAGAACATAGAGGCAAGGAGAGTCCTTATCCTGAGAATCCTCATGATAGTGTGATACAGTGGTTAGGGTTTTGGACTTTGGATCTGGGAGATCCAGGTTCTATTCCCTACTCTGCCATGGAAGCTCATGGGGTGACCTTGGGTCAGTCACTCACTCTCAGCCCAACCTACTTCACAGGGTTGTTGAGAGAAGAAAACGGAGGAGAGGAGAATGATGTAAAGAGCTTTAGGTCTTTATAAATGAAGCAAAAATAATAATCAAAACCTTCAATCCTAAACAGCAAAAAGAACAGCAATGAGTATAGGCTCTTTCTAGAAACCCACAGACCTGATCAGATTCTTCTCCCCTTTCAAAATAGTGAAACAATCTGCAGGGATAGTGTTGATGCTTAATCTCTTAATATACCAAGTTTTGTACTTGATATTTATATCATCACAATCCTAAAGTGCTTCCGGCTATTCTTCACCACATCAAATAATTCCTCAGCCTGTATACCTTACATAGAGGGTACTTTCTAGAATTACTAAACTTCACAAAGTGGTCTAGCCTGAACTAGCTTGATTTAATGTGATTTAATTTCCCCTATCTGTAGCTGAGCAGGATGTTTTGGTGTCATTCCATACATGTTTGTTTGCTGTTACCTTGGCAGTTAGTGGTGTGGCTAACTGATTCCCTTTCTTGCAGCTGGACTGAGATGTGCAACATGGTTCCCACTGAGACTCTGAGAGAGCATGAATTCCTTTTGCCATTTACATCTCAATTCAAATGTGGAATTTGTCATTGGATCATTTTGCCTTCTACTGGTGCCCCTTTGTACAGCCTGGCAGGAATGTATATTGTCTGCCAGGATGTATACACACACTCTAAAATAAGAAGAAAAAAACCATGCACAAAGATAAGGCTTGTTTTACATGAAGGCCTCAAAAAATTGGAGGCTATCCTTCCTGAAGGGTCCTCATCCTCCTCCAAACTGCTCCTCCACAGGGCCGGCAAATTGATGGTGAGATGAATAACTTCTTTGGGTGTATTCAGATGGACAGCTAATCCCACCATTATGCTGGCTCAAATTTGATCCCGATTTTTTAAATCCATCCTCGCACGACCGGACATCCCTGGGGGGAATCACCTTACTGCGCGCTGCTTCCGCTGTGGATTGTCTAGATTGCATCCACTGAATGAGGCATGCGTGCGGTGGCTTTTTAAAAAAAACAAAAGTTTGCGTGTGTGCATAGGCATGATATTGCATCCTTGGTTATTTGCGCATGCACAGAATCAATTTTTTTTTAAATGGCGCCCGTTCAGGATGGTCTGACGTCAGACCATCCCAAACGGGCACCATTTTAATTGCGTGCTGGAATGATCAGACGGGGGAAAGTCTGCAAGTGGCCCATCGGAACCGAAACTCTAGATTTAAAGTAGTATCTTTTTAGTACGGCTCCTAAGTGCGGCAAAATGGGATGCTTACAGAAGATGGATGTTTTCCAGATGTTGATGTTTAGACATTACATTTAAATCCATGAGGCACCCGTGCCTTGTGTGGATCTAAAGAGCCATCTGAATGCACCCTTTGACACCAAGAACTAGACCAAAACTATGTCAATGGAGAGACAGGTGGAGGGTGGCGATGGCTTTTCCTGTTTATCCTCTTCAAGTTGCATCCTGAGAGGTCACTGTGCAGAGGAAACAATTTTATCAAGGGAAAAAAGGAAAGGAAAACAGAAACCAAAGAGGCAAGAGAGGAAGGGGGTTGGTTGGTAAGTGTCACAGCTATGATATATTTCAGGGGAATCCTCCAACACACACTTCCCCCCCAAGAAAGTTAACCCAAAAGAAAGACAAATCTTTGATGAATATATTTGTTACTTCTCTAGGTACAAAAGCTTGGGGGGGGGGGGAACATGGTGGGATCAGTAAGGTAAAGAACAAATCTACTGCAATAGACATGGAATGCATTGCACAATATCATTGCCCAAAGTGTTAACACAGGTTATTTTACAAGGACATCTGTTTTCAGTGTGCTTTCATATAACTCAGTTTTGGCAATGAATGATAATCAAGCCTGTCCAAAGTGCTTATCATGCTATATAAATGTAGTAGTAGTGTACCAGACAAAGGATAAGAGGCATTTGTTTGGAGGGCAGAGGTGTTTTTTGTGTGTGTGTGTGTATGTGTGTGGTGGGTAAGATTGCAAACCTCTAGGTGGTGGCTGGAGATCGCTTGGGATTACAACTGATCTCCAGGCAACAGAGATCAGTTCACCTGGAGAAAATGACCCCTTTGGAAAGTGGACTCTATGGCATTATACTGAATTGAAGTCCTGTCCCTCCCCAAAATTCACCTTTCTCAGGCTCCACCCCAAAAATCTTCAAGTATTTCTTAGCCTGGAGCTGGCAACCCAAGTGGTGGGCCCATATAGCTATTCATCAACACAGTAGCATCTTGTATCATGTTCTAGAGGAAAATTTTATCCACCCCTTTCTCCAAGCTTTTTGCAGCAGTACGCAGAGAGTAGCAAGTACTAGTTGGGTTAAGCCCTGCAAGTGTAAGAAGTGAAACTTACATTCTTGTAGCTTTAGATCAGAGGTTCCCAAACTTATTTTTCCTAGCACCCCCTTTCCAGAAAAAAAAATTATGCAGCGCCCCTCTGGAAATCTACCTTCAAGAAGTGGACAAAAAGGGTGACCGGAAAAAAGCCCACAGAAAAAACCCCACGGTCATAAATGCTCACAGGAAAAAAGCTCACATGGAAAAATGCCCACATGGGAAAATGCCCACATACATAAAAGCCCACACAAAAAGAAGCCCACACAGAAAGAAGCCCACATGGAAAAATACCACGTAAAGCGCCATAGGTATTTATAATGGTGGATAACCGTTCATCTCCACTTATGAGAATGAACAGGTATTATATTATATATAAAATTCTCTTGACATATTGGCCATTTCCAGCTCTCCCATTGGCTGTGTAGTGAGTCCACCATGATCCACATGTAGAGTCCACCACGATCCACCCAGCCTGGCAGGCCAAGGCAGGCACAGAGCAGCAACAGCTGGCAGCCTGAAGCCAGAGGCCACCAGCAGCCACCACACAATAGCCCAGCAGCAGCACCAGCCTTACAAGGGTGCACATGCATTTGCAATTTGCAAATTTGCAATCTGCAAATGCATGGCTGTGATTGGCTGTGAGGACCCCTCTCCACCTCCACCTCCCTCTCTGATCCCAGGGAAGACCAGGAGAAGGCAGGAAAAGGCTGCTTTAGATAGGTTTTGGACTCTTCTTTCTTTATGCTTCCACCCCCCCTTACTTTTATTCAACACTCCCCAATTGCACCCAAGGCTCCTACCGCCTGCCTGGATCTTTCCAGCACCCCCAGGGGGCGGTATTGCCCACTTTGGGAACCAGTGCTTTAGATCTTTTTTAACTTTAGAGCTCTATGTAGTCCAGGGGTGTCAAACATATGGCCTGCGGGACTATGGCCTTGGGACTGGTTGCAGATTTAAAGGCAGATTTTCTTCAAGGCAAGATGGATGTGATCTATAGGTCATATTCAGAATACATAAAGAAAAATAATCTGCCCAGTGAGGTGGTGGTTAGATTCTCCCAAAGACATGTGAGGGATCAGATATTAAAAGCAACAAATGAAACTACCCGTAAAATTGACGGCAAGGAGATAAGAGTTCTGAAAGACATTCCCTTTGAAATAAGGGGGAAAAGGAAGAAATACAGAGACTTGGCTCTGTTTCTGCAAAAGAATAACATCTCCTATAAATGGATCATACCTGAATACATACTCTTCAAATTTAAAGATAAGAGGGGGGAAATTGACTCTGTTATGAAAGCACATGGGTTTTTGCAGCAACAACTGGATCCAACAGGGGAAGAGGATGAGAAGAGCAACAAGGGGAGTGATGATGAAACATTTACTGGGGAAGACTCAGATTCGGAATGTGGGGCAGCTGCCCCCAAGCAGGGATATCAATTGAGAGAAAGAAGAGGCAAATGAGATGTGAATTTTCTCTGAAGTTTGGTCTTGCTTCTTAATATTTAAGCGTTCTTTGTTTTGTTTTTTACTAAGTCAGAATAACTGGACTTGATTTTTTTAAGCGACTTTAGCGATGACCTTTAATGTAACATTTTTTTTTAACTTAAAGCTTTTATTGTAATCATTATATGACCACCACCTCTTGGGTTTTTAGTGGTTTATCTTTACTTTTGCCTGTAGTTTATAGTTTCCCTTTCCTTATTTTCTTGTAGTTTTGGAAAATATATTTTTTTGCAGAAACAACAACAACATATGGCCTGTGGGCCAGATCCAGCCCCTACAAGGCTGCAATCCAGCCCAAGAGCATCTGACTCTGTGCTGCTTCCTGCTTCTAACATTGCAGCTCCTCTCCCCCAGTCTTTTCTATTTTGTGCTTCAGAGGAGAGAAAGAAAGCCTTTTCTGGACTGGCACAGAGAGAAAGAGAGAGAGAGTCCTGTGTTTAAGACCAAAAACAATTTATTCCAGGTATAAGCTTTTGTGGGCAAGCACACTTCTTCTTCAGAGGAGGGGAAGGGGGAAAAGAGCCAGAGAGAGCACACCAGAGAAAGGGGGGAGGGAGTCTTATGGCACTTGGAGAGATTCCCCTTTTTATTTCTAACAGATGTGAGAGGACCTAACAGCACAGCTTGCATTCCTTATTAGTGAAAGGGAGCAAGAGTACAGCAGCATCTTAATGACTAACAAAATTTGTTGCAAGGCATGATTTTTCATGAATCACTGCTCACTTCTTCAGATACAGCTGGAATGTGAGTCCATCTGTCCTTATATCTTGGAGAGTGAAGTGATTTCAGTTGCCAAATGACAATAGCACGCAGTGATACTTAGAGAAGAAACCTAGGTCTCAGTTCAGTCCAGGAGTTTGCAGTGTCTTCAGCTTTATGATCAGCTGCATTTTATGGTACACATGGCCCAGCCTGACACAATGGCATTTATGTCAGATCTGGCCCTCATAACAAATGAGTTAGACATCTCTGATGTAATCCACTGAGACATGATGACAAACAAGGAATCTGGTGGCAGATTTAAAGGCTAACAAATGCATTGTGGCATAAACTTTTATGGGACAGAGCCCATATTATCAGTTGCATGACATATGAACCTTAGTGGTAGGCTTTGTACCAGGGGTTTTAAAAAAGATTTTTAAAAATGAAGTCTGTCCTTATATCTTGGAGACTGAAGTGATTTCAGTTGCCAAATGACAATAGCACACAGTGATACTTAGAGAAGAAACCTAGGTCTCAGTTCAGTCCAGGAGTTTGCAGTGTCTTCAGCTTCATGATCAGCTGCATTTTATGGCACACATGGCCCAGCCTGACACAATGGCATTTATGTCAGATCTGGCCCTCATAACAAATGAGTTAGACATCTCTGATGTAATCCACTGAGACATGATGACAAACAAGGAATCTGGTGGCAGATTTAAAGGCTAACAAATGCATTGTGGCATAAACTTTTATGGGACAGAGCCCATATTATCAGTTGCATGACATATGAACCTTAGTGGTAGGCATTTGTACCAGGGGTTTTAAAAAAGATTTTAAAAAATGGAGACCCAAAAGCTAAGCAATAAAAAAGACAAAGCTTTTCAAAGCTAGTTTTCTAACAGAGTACATGTGTATATAAATGTATCTTCAGGAGTATCTTTGAAAGGTTTGCTTTGGCTTCTTTATCAGCAGTTATCTTCTTCCAGGGGTCTGATTAACACATCCAAGAAGAATAAAAGTTCCCATTTCCTTTATTTATCATTTGAGTGACACCTAGTGGCTTGTTTGCAAAAAGCACTGCGAACAAAACTTGCACACTTGCCAATGTGAGGATCAATTCTCAAAGAGCATTAGGCTCCTTGGAGAAAGCTGACGTGTTTGTGCAGCTTGGTTTCTTGCCCATGCCCAACTGGGGATTTGCATCTTCCACCACACACAAAGTGACATTCAGTGTGCTCCAGACAATTGTAAAAAGCATGTGTACGTTCCTTTCACCACTGAGCAAGCATTGCTCATTCCAACAGAATTGCAGAGTAGAGCTTCCAGGACATATGAAAATACTCCAGTACACTAGATTTTTGTTTATATGTGCATTGAATAATTCTCATGTTAAACTCAACACATGTACAGTTGAATGTGGGAGGGAAGGCAGCATGATATAGCCCAATCTTATCAGATCTTGGAAGCTCAGCAGGGTCGGTACTTGGAAGGGATACTCTCTGCTTTTCACTTGCCTTGTAAGCCCCTTGCTGGGATCACCATAAATCGCCTGCAACTTGACAGCACTTCACACACACACACACACACACACACAGATGAATATGTGATTGAAGCCGCACATTTATCCAGGTACTGATCCCCACTTTCATTTGTAAAGTGAAAGTACATTGGGACTTTATGCTATACTTTTTTACTATTAAGAAAGATGCAGCTTTCCGCTATTTTACTATGGAATTGAAAGAGGTACTTAATTATAGAAGCCTTCTCAGACTAAGATAAACTCCAGATTTTACTTTTAATACCAAAACAGTGCAGCTCAAATCTATTATGTCCCCACTGAATGCCAGTACTCATGGGGGTGGGAGTGAGGGGAACTCTCTTACTAGCCTAGTTCTTTCAGCCTCAATCTCTCACGTTTATTTATTTATTTATTTTTTAAAAAACATTGTTAGACATATACTGAGGTGCTGGGAAATGAGGTCTCCAGCCTCCCATCACTTTTTAAAACCATTTTTTAACTTTGAAAGGTTATGACATATCTTTTTTGAATGGCACAACAGCCAGACGTGTCAAAAGTTGTCTTTCTGGGAAGCTTGAGTAGAGAGGTAAACAACTGGATTGGCTGGGATAGAAAAGATTCACTTTGAGTTCCACGCTCTGAGGAGATTGTCTTTCTGTTGATGGTGAGATTTTCTGATGAAGACTGATGGAAATGGAGCAGACATAGGCTTCTCGTCAGACTCATCTTTCACCTTATTTATGGCTTTGTTCATTTGGAAATGGACTTTAGAGGACAGATGATCACAATGTTGTTTCTTCACAGACATTTGTATTGGCTTCATTGAGTTACCATATATTTTTTCTGAATAGAATTGTAATAATGGATTTGTAATAACTATTGTGCTTATTTGTATTAATGTAAGATTTATGTTTATGAAAAGTACTGGGTTCGATACATCAGGACTCGGACCACGACATCGGAGAAGACACGTTTATTAGTACTTCACACATGGGACAACACTAATGGCTGGGTGGCGAACTTTATACAATTGGGGAGGGACGCCCCTACATTCTATTGGCAGGTTTAAACTTCCCGCCAATGTCCCTATTGGCTCCTTACTGGAAGTTCAGGAGCCTAGTCCCTATTGTCTTTGGGATTGAAGCTCTTGCTGTCTCTGGCTGGCGCCTGGCAGTGGTCTGAGGACATAACTCATCTTTCACCTTATTTATGGCTTTGTTTATTTGGAAATGGACTTTAGAGGATAGATGATTACAATGTTGTTCCTTCACAGACATCTGTATTGGGTTCATTGTGTTACCATATATTTTTTCTGAATAGAATTGTAATAATGGATTTGTAATAACTATTGTGCTTATTTGTATTAATGTAAGATTTATGTTTATGAAAAGTACTGGGTTCAATACATCAGGACTCGGACCACGACATTGGAGAAGACACGTTTATTAGTACTTCACACATGGGACAACACTAATGGCTGGGTGGTCAGCTTTATACAATTGGGGAGGGATGCCCCTATGTTCTATTGGTGGGTTTAAGCTTCCTGCCAATCTCCCTATTGGCTTCTTACTGGAAGGTCCGGCGCTTAGTCCCG
Organism: Gekko japonicus; assembly: GCF_001447785.1. Classification (NCBI taxonomy): domain Eukaryota; kingdom Metazoa; phylum Chordata; class Lepidosauria; order Squamata; family Gekkonidae; genus Gekko; species Gekko japonicus. The sequence goes on from NW_015160876.1 coordinate 502,720, forward strand.
ACCGGGTGGAGCCAGTCCAAGAGGGTTGTGGGGTGGTAGCCCATCAGAAGCTCAGCAGGACTGTGGCCAGAAACCGGGTTTGGGGTCGTCCTCTGCATCAGGAGGAATTGGGCAAGCCAGAACTCCCAGTCTCCATCTGTTATTCTGCAAAGAGCTTCCTTGGCCATACGGATCATCCTTTCTGCCTGGTCGTTGGTTGCAGGGTGGAAGGGGGCCAATCTGATGTGTCTGATAAGATTCCTCTGGAGGAAGTCCTGGAACTCGGCCGAGGTGAATGCGGCCCCGTTATCAGACACGATCATGTCCGGCAGCTCGTGTGTGGAAAAGATCCGGCAGAGGGACATTATGATGGCTTTGGAAGATGTGGTGGAAACGGGGCTGATCTCCAACCACTTGGAGTAGTAGTCAACCGTTATTAAGAACAAAAACACACGGAATGGGCCAATGGGCCGGCGAAGTCCACATGAAGCTTTGTGGGTGGACTACCATTGTTGTGTCGGGGCGCTAGGAGGGTTGAGGTGGACTTCTTGGCATATTTTGCACCCCCGGACCCACGTCTCAATCTCCGCGTCTATCCCAGGCCACCACATGTAGCTCCGTGCAAGGGCCTTTATGTGGACTGTGCCTGGGCATGCTTCATGTAGTGTGTGCAAGACCCACTGTCTCGTGGTGCCTGGTACCACAACCCTGTCCCCCCATAGCAAACAGCCCTTGAGGACCAAGAGTTCGTCTTTCCTAGCTTTAAAAGCTGTAAGCTTCATCCCTGGGGAAGCGGATGGCCACCCCCTTACCACCCAGCCCACGACCCGGGAGAGGACGGGGTCCCTGGACATGCAGGCGGCCACATCAGAAGCCTGCAGGGGAGGTTCTGGGAGACCTTCCAGCATGAGCACCCTCGGTGCAGGAGCCAGATCTTCGTCCACTGAAGGAAGTGGTAGCCTGCTCAGGGTGTTGGCGTGCCCCATTGCCTTGCCAGGCCGGTGTTCCAGCTGGTATTGGTACCCAGCCAGGAACAGGGACCAACAAAGAACGTGGGGCGACAAGACCTGTGGCATTTGCTTATCCGCCGCAAACAACTCCAGGAGCAGCTTATGATCTGTGACTATCATGAAGGGGCAGCCATAGACGAAATTACGAAATTTCTTAACCCTGACCACGATAGCGAGCCCCTTCTGGTCTATCTGTGCATAGTTGCGCACAGCAGAGGACAGCATTCTAGAATAATGGCCCACGAAGACAGTCCGGCAGAATGTGATCCAACACAGCCCCAATGCCATAGGGAGAAGCGTCACATGCTAGTATAACAGACAGGGACTCATCGAAATGAGCGAGAACAGCATTAGAGATCAACAAAGTTTTCACACCCCGGAACGCTGCCTCCTCCCACAGTCCCCAAGCCCAAGGGGCTGATTTTTCCAAAAGTCTGTGGAGGGGTTCTGCCATGGCAGCCTTGTGCAGCAGGAAGGCATGATAAAAGTTAATGAGGCCCAGGAAGGCCTGAAGCTCCACCTTGCACCACAGCGGTGGGGCCTCTACAATAGCCTTCACCTTGTCCTTTGCGGGGTGGAGGCCTGTCGCATCAACCCGATACCCCAGGAAGTCCACCTCCAGAACCCCGAGGAGGCACTTCTCCCTTTTTACTTTCAGTTTGGCATCATTGAAACGGCCCAACACGGTGTGAAGATGGGATGCAGAATCCTCAGGGGTCGCAGCGGCGTTATTGATGGGCTGCACGAAAGAGCGCACTACATCACAAAACGGCATCACACCAGGGATCCCTTTCGACAAAGTGTCCATTAGTTGTTGGAAGATCCCGGGGGCCACACTAAATGCCCCCCCGGTGTGTAACAATTGTTTGGGCTGTAGCAGTGGCCTCATTGACCGGCAACTGCTGTGGTACGCCTGAGTGAGCTCCAGCTTGCCGAAAATTTTCGCCCCTGCCAGAGACACCAGCATTTGGCTCACTATCGGTAAAGGGTATGAATGCGCTTGGAGGGATTGATTTATGGTGCATTTATAATCCGCGCAGATGCGGATGTCCCCATTCAGTTTGACGGGGGTGTCAGCTATGCTGCCATATGGTTTATATGCCTAGGGTTAGCCTGCCTGACCTGTGTACGTGTTGGTGCCACATTCTTTTCCTCTCGCTTCTCCCCTCGTTATCTCTGACCTTGTACTCCTGCCTATGTAGTGTCTCCACTGTAATAAACCGTGAGACTAGTTTTGTTTCTCAGCCAACTTTCCCACCCACGGGAACAGGGGCGATTGACCCACAGGTGGAGGGGGACCTTTTGAATCTGCTATATTATTGTATGCTTGTTCCTGGCTAGTCTTTCCTAACAGTGACCATGTTATTGTAATCATAGTACTGACAATAAAGCAAAACCTTTCTTGGAAGTGTGTGCTCCATTGTTTGGCTGTGGGTCCTTACATTCTGTTAGGAATCTCATCGCCCTTACTGTTAGACTCTCTCACAATGAGATGAGCGGGGAAGAGGACAAACCCATACCCACGATGATGGGGGGGACCCCCACTACCCAATCTGAGGTACTGGTGATGACTACCCCACCCCTGACGGCTCCTTCGACAACCATGGGCACTGGGACTATCCCAAAGATGGTGTCAGCCCACATCTTCTTGACACTGAAGGGGCCAAGGCAGCAGGGAGGTCTGCTGTATTAACCCGGGCCATTACGGTGGGGCCAGTTTAACCCAGATTTGATGGAGGAAACATATGTCCTGATCAAGGGCCCTTGGAGAGACAGTCGGTTCGATGCCGGGCTGCTGGGCGATTCTAGTTTCCTACCATATGGGGCGACGTTGGAAGCTGCGACCCAAGCGTTATTGATGGGCCGCACGAAAGAGCACAGTGGACGCTGGTCCCCAGAGGAGGAAGAGCTCAGTCTGGACAAGTGGATTTCAGAGGTGGAACAGGCTCGGCACCAAATGATGCAAGACTTTGAGGAGGTGATCTTAGGTATCCCAGATATGGTAATCTGGGTGCTACGAGCAGAACGGGAAGCATAGCAGCAAGCACCGGCCCTCCCCCCCTCAGGGTCCACCTCAGGGACCACCTGTACCTCTGGTACTGGGACAGCCAGCAGGCCGGGGGGGCAGTTCCTGACCCAGATGGGGGCAGCCCCGCCCCAGTGCCCCGACCGGGAAGCCCCAGGGGGCAGGTCCTCCACCATCCCAAATACCTGATCAAGGCGGTGTTTGCTGGAGACCCATAGGATTTGTCTTACTTTGTAGTCAGAGTAATGATATTTGTGGAGAAGTGGGGCCACCTGTTCCTGGATGACAGCAGCTGTGTGGATGTGATTGTGGCTCAGTTGCGTGGAGCTGCTGCAGTGTGGTACGTAAGCCTCCACAACTCCTGGGGTCCAGAGTTGATTAATGTGAATGCTTTTATGTGGGCGTTGTGTGCCCAGTTTGAGGATCAGAATGCTGGCCTGAAGGCCAAGGCTTTCCTCCGTACCCTGAAACAAGGAAAGCGCTCGTTGTGGGAATATTCATCCGAATTTAAATTCCATGCTGACAAGATTCACAATTGGCAGGACCAAGTCCTGGCCAAATTGTACTGTGTGGGGCTGAACCCCGAGATCCGTGAAATAGTCTTATCACTCTTGGCATGAATGCAGGAGGCAGAGAGCGTGGAAGGCCGCCTGAACACCCTGCGGTTGGATATTGCGGCGGCTGGAGGAAAACATCCCCTGGTCCCGGCGTAGTAGGGGAAACTGGTGAGACAAACTGAAATGCTCCAAGACCAATGCTTAAAGCATGGGTTGTGCCTCCGGTGTGGGGAATGTGGCCACTTTGCCACCAACTGCAGTGGACCAGAGAAAAGGAAACCGGGGAAACCCAAGCCGCCCAAGACACGTGTGGAAACTCTCTGCCCTCAGCCGAACAACAGCCGGCGGGGAGGGCAGTAGTGCACCCGCATGAGAGGAGGGGGCCCAGCCGAGCCCTGCAGCTGCTGTGTGCACCATGTAGCTAGGGCTTCCAAGCGCCCCCACTTGGAGTTGGACTGGGGTGACCACTGAAGCAGCTGCACCGTGCCCGCTCGCCCAGGTCCAGAGGAACGCCCGGCTTCCCTTCCCTTCCCACTTTCACTTGCTTGTAATGGAGGGAGCCAGTGGGGGCAGTGGGTAGGCAGGAGGCGAGCGGCCAGGGAGCCTGCAGGCGCACCAGAGGAGCAGGCAGCCAGCCAGCGAACCCCGCGCTGGCTGCGGTGGCAGGAGCCACCACCTAGGCTGGAGTGAGCCCAGCGAGGAGCCCAGAGCCGTCCCGTCCTGCTCTCTCTCGCCGTCCTGCTTCGTCATGATCGCGGATGGACTTTGCAAAGGAGGCGTCTTCTCTGCCCGGTCTCCGGAGCCATCCCGCTTCTCCACCGCCCCGCTTGGCTGCCGACCCCTGCCTTGGTGGATACTGTGACGCCCTGGGCTGTGGAGTCCCCCCCGGCCCCCTCCCCCCAAAACTCCTTAGCTACAGGGCTGCTCACAAGGACACATGGAAGGAAATGGACTTTCAAATATGTGGGTCCTAGATTGAGAAGGTATTGTTTAGTGGGTTTAACCGCATGGCTAGGCCGCTGCGGTTCGCATAGCATCCTGCACGCTTCACTGCTACACAACAAAGACAAAGGGAAACGGCCCGTGGGCCAACTATGTACACAACTGGGGACACCCCCTAGGTCCCATTGGTGGGTTTGAATCTCCCGCCAACGTCCCATTGGTCCCTCCGTGGAGAGACCAGGAGCCTAATCCCCATTGTTCTTCCAGAGTCAAGCTCTGGGGTATTCGCTGGCCCCTGGTGGCGGCCAGCGGACAGAACAGAAGGACTTTAAAGGTCAAAACCAGCACCCTGGATTAAACTCAGAAACAGACTGGCAGCCAAACTAGCTGTTTCACAATGGGCAACTTGGGACTCTTGCAGAAACAGATATTATCGAATTTTTGGGAAGCTGAAGCTTGAATCATGAGGCACGGTTTTCCATGTTGTGTACAATTATTCCGTGATTGTATTTGCTCAGGGTTTTTAAGATTTTGTAGTGGCGTTCTGTAGATCTTCCTCATCCCTTAGAACATTATTGTTCTGTTGTTGGTGAGCTCTTCCCAATATTGTGGACAAAATGATGTTCTATTTTTAAATGAAATGATTCATTATGCTATATTATGCCATGGGATTATTACTGCAAAGGGTTATGGGCAGGGTACCCTACTTCTGCTGTGGCGTGGTAAGTGTCGTGATGACTCATCATCCAGAAAGTGCATCCTGTGGGTAGGTCTGGAGAAACAGATAATAACACCAGGAGACCTGCAGAAAAAGAATCTCCCTAAGCAAGTACTGTTCTCTTTGGCAATCAGACATTTTGAAGAAGATGGCTTAATACAAAAGCTTGGGTTTTAAGTCCGTCTAGTGAAGGGTTGTTGTTTTTTTTAGTGGGGAAAGGGTCTGTAATGTCCACCATTACCACGTGTAATGCATTTAGCCTGACATGCCCGGACTTGCCCGGGCTGGCCAGGCACAGTTTATCTGTAGCTTCGGTCGAAAGACAAAGGATCCGAAGGATCCTAGCCGGCCCAATCAAAAGGGCTAGCTTCTCAGCCGGGAGACCAATGGTCGCCCGGTTACTGTAAATAGCCTATCGGGAGTAGGGGGTGTGTTTAGGTGTACTTGGTGGCGGGTTTTCTGAACGCATATAAACCGGCCTGCGAGCTGGTTTCCTTGTCTTTGTTCTTCACTAATAAAAGTACTCTTGCTGAAATCACTCCACGTTCTGAGTACTTTTCAGAGTCACATGATTTGCTCTCAGCATATGCACTTGAACAGAGGCAGGAAATGTGTTAAATGCTACCTTAAGTGGTAATGGAAGGGGAGATGTGTATGTTGGCCTGCTCCACCACACAGGTTAGGTGAGCCTGTAAACCGGACGGCTGGTGGATGCTACCAGGGCAAAGTCACCTTTTAATGCCAGTATAATGTCTTTGTTCTGCTAATGAACTGCAAGCAAAGCTCCACTCATGGAATGGGACTTCCATGCCTTCCCTGCCCATGAAATGTTGTCCTGGGATTAAACACCACCCCCTCCAAGGACCAGTGCTTGGCATGATGTGGGAATCAGTAGTGAAAGGGGCAAATTGACCACTTCCTCTGCCTGCAGTACTCTTCTTCCAGAAGTAAGCAACTGTTGGAGACAAACTCATTGTTTGTAGTATTCCAGTATAGGGTACAACGCTTTGCTGTACACTGTTAATTGTCCTGAAGGATGATGTGATATTTTAGCAGGGGTCATTTTGTAGAAAAAGAGGTGCAGGAGCTCATTAGCATAACTCATTAGCATAACACATTAGCAGACCTTATTTGCATATGCCACACCCCATGACATCACAGGAAGTGTGTCAGAAGACAACACCCACCGCTCAGGCTCCACTGCACTGTTTTGGATTGGTAGCTGGGGGGGGGCGATGTGCAGATCTGTCCTCGCAGAGAAGGGAGAGCTTGTACCTGAATAAAACTTGGTCTTAACGGTGCCACCGGACTGTTTGGGGCCGGGGGGAGCTCTGCAACTTACCTGGCTGCTTCTTGCTGTGACTGAGGGCTGCGGGGAGCAGGGGGTGGGGCTTGTTGCATGTGCCCGCCCCCTGGGCTCTTTACTGCCGGAGCTCCGCTCCTGTGCGCTCCTGCAGGAAATGACCCCTGTATTTTAGGGATAATTTTATTACCCTGACTTTTCTAGAAAGCTGGTAAAATGATTTTGACAGTTTATATGTAGCGTATTGATTTATTGCCATACCCTTCCACTTCTGTCATTATGAATATCTTAAGCATTAATTTAGCTCATTATATTTTTTATAGAAACGTTGCTGTGTTTTTGCTGTTGGTTTTGTTTTTTCTTCATTAGTATGTGTATGTGTATGTATATATTCATTTTTGTAAGTGTTTTCTTTTGAGGCCTGTGAAGAGGATGAGTCATTGTTCCCTGTGCCTCTTGTGGGAATGAGATTGGCATTCATGCTGAGAGGCATAAAAAGGAATCACTCCGTGCCTGAACAGCTGGAGAGTGCCGCCAGCCTCCCATTCAGCTTCATTTTCTAATACTGTGTTCAAACAATTATTGCATTTTAGAGCGCACAGCAGTCCTGGCATGGGAAAGTATGGCAATGATAGCAGGCATTAGAGAGAGGACAGTGAGAAACAATGTATACAAGGCACAGTGCAAGCCTATGGGTTCTTGCCCATTTCCTTAGGAGCAAGAGTGCTTCTAGGAAGAAGACGCCACACCATGTTCATGATACAGAAGGGGGAGATACGCTTGTCCAGATGCTTACTGTTTGTTTGTTTGTTTATTTATTTAATTGGACTTCAGACCACCCTCCCTCTGCCAAGGCAGGGCTCAGGGTGGTGTACAATACAGTAAATTCATAACATATATCGTTTACAAATGGTTTAAAACAATAAAAACACACTGATTAACCTAAAGGATAAAGTAAAGGTAAAGGTTCCCTCGCTCGAAAGCCAGTCGAATCCGACTCTAGGGTTGCGGTGCTCATCTCCGTTTCAAAGCCGAAGAGCCAGCGCTGTCCGAGGACGTTTCCGTGGTCATGTGGCCGGCATGACTAAACACCAAGGCGCACGGAACGCTGTTACCTTCCCACCAAAGTGGTACATATTTATCTACTTGCAATTTCTTGCTTTCAAACTGCTAGGTTGGCAGGAGCTGGAACTAGAGACAGGAGCTCACCCTGTCTTGCGGCACCCGGGTCTTGAACTGCTGAACTACTGACCTTCCATAGCCTGCAGTTCAGCGTCTTAACCACTTGAGCCACCACCTAAAGGATAGTGCTAGATAATTCCAGTAGTGCCACTGCTGCACGGTATTAATATACTGTGCATCTTAATGACTTAATTACATTACCTAATCACATTTTAACAATTCTGCCTTGCCCAACTTCTTTACGAGTCCTCAAGGAGACTTGCAAGCACTAAATCGTGTTAATAAGAAAACAAAAATAAGACCAAGCAGTGATATAACTTCAGTTTAAAGTAGCAATGAATGGCAATAAAAATGAACACATTTTTGAACACACGAGCCCACCTTATGCTTATTAATCTATCAAGGTCAGTACTGTTGACCCTGACTGGCAGTGACTGCCCAGGGTGTCGGTCAAGGTCTTTCACATCACTTGCTACCTCATCCCTTTAACTGGATGCTGGGGATTGAACCTGGGACTTTCAAAGCAGATGTAAAATCAGATACTTTACCACAGGCCACACCCCTTCTCCTAAAAAAAATACACTGAGACTAATGCCTACATAATAACAACTGTCCTGGAAAAGAATCCCAAAGCCAGGGGACCACCACAGAAAGAGCCCTCTCTCAAATAGCCACTGACTTAAAAAGGTAAAGGTTCCCTTGCTCGAAAGCCAGTCGAGTCCGACTCTAGGGATGCGGTGCTCATCTCCGTTTCAAAGCCAAAGAGCCAGCGCTGTCCAAAGATGTTTCCTAACCTAACCTCTAAAAGCAGAGATATCCAAGAAGGGCCTCAAAAGGAGCTTTATTGTTTAAATAGTGTACATTTTAACTAAGAAGAAGGATACTTGTTCCGTATGATGTGGAAACTTTTAAAAAACCCACATTGTCTCTTCTGCCATTATCCTATGCTATTTTCATACAGGTTTTAAAAATATGTGTACATATACTGCTCTGAATATCTCCCACCTTTCATACACATTTATAGAAGAAACTAGCCTGATACCCGTGCTTCGCTACGGTATTTAAGTTCTGTAAATCCAGTTATAATACTGATGATGTGAAGCCTGAAATGTAACATTTGTTGTAGGAATTCTAATGGAGAAGATTGTAGTGAAAAAAATGAAGTAAGACATATATATATATTTTTCTCTACTGAAGGACCTCTCTGTAGACCACACTGGTGGTTCTGCCCTCAGGTGCTAGGATCACCAGGCTGCTTGGTGAGCTCACTCTGGAGCAGGCCACATAGAACTGTCCATTTAAGAAGCAGTCGTCTGTTAAGTCAACTCCTGCCACCTTCCACGAAAGTGATGGCCTCTCTACTTGTGTTCCTGGATTGTTTTGCTCATGTGGAGACTGTGTTGTTCTGAGCACCTCAGGCTGATCTCACTGATACTTGGCCTGTGCAGCTCAGTGCACTGCAGGAGTACTATGTGCAAATGTCTTTGCTGCATTCCTAAGTTGCCTCCTCCTTGTAGTGTTGGTGTATCTGGCTCGACGTTGGTGTATCTGGCTCGACGTTTGCCAGGAGCTTTCTTAGGGGCAGTAAGAGGTGAGAAGTGTGACGGGGAGTTGGTGTGAGGGAGTGGTGATGTGGTGGACATTTCTTCAAGTTCATGAGGGAGGCATGCATTGAAATGGCTCCTAGAAATGTCCTTTACTATCTCCCCATAAACATTCATACCCTGGCCCTGCTCCTACACCTTACAGATACCGGCCTGTCTGGTGTTGGGGGGGATTGCATTTAAAGGCATTGGGGAGGCTGGGCCAGCAGCAGAGCTAAGGCAATCCTGCTGAGCAAACCTCCCTGGCAGCTGTAAGCATCCCACCTCCTCTCCTACACCTGACAGGCAGCTGCCTGTCCAGTGTAGGAGGGGGAGGGGGGAGGAGTATTAGAAGCCACGGTGGAAGTGGGGCTGCACCTGACAGACAACTGCCTGTTAGGTGTAGGAGGTGGGGGGGGGGAGTGTGTTAGAAGCCATCTGAGAGGCTGGGCCAGCAGCTTTGCTTCACCTCACAGGTGGTTCTTGGCCACTCCTGATTTCCTCAACTGTCATTATCTGTCTGCAGTCCCCTGTAACTGTTGGGTTTTTTTACCTCAGAACACTGAGCTCTGCAGCTGACCCATCAGAGAGTGGGGGGTGCAAAGAGACAACCGCCTGGGAGTCGCATAGGAATCAATGGGGGAACACATCTTTCCCCTTTTGATCCCGTTAGGGATCAAATTTCTAAAAATCCTTTCTTAGTGAGCACCTATGCCATGGTAGGAGAGCAAGTTTGGTGTAGTGGTTAAGTGAACAGACTCTAATATGGGAGAACTGGGTTTGATTCCCCACTCCTCCACTTGTACCTGCTGGATGACCTTGGGCAAGCCATAGTTCTGGCACAACTGTTCTTGAAAAACAGCAGTTTCTGTCAGAGCTCTCTCAGCCCCACCTACCTCACAAGGTGTCTGTTATGGGGAGGGGAAGGGAAAGGAGTTTGTAAGCCACTCTGAGACTCCTTTGGGTAGTGAAGAGCAGGGTATAAATCCAATCTCCTCTTCTTCTTCTCACCCCGAATTTGGTGTCTCTAGGTCCAGCGGTTTGGCCTGGGCATTGATTTTACGGTTAGAGGACTTTCTTTTATATATATAGATAGATGAGATGCTGATCTACATTATTTATTGTATGTATATAACTTGAAGGTGGTATTATATTAACTTGGTCATAAAGGACTGACCTGTGTAATCCAAGTTCCTGTAGAATGCCATGAACAACTTCATGATGGCAAGAGCATGGAGGTGCAACGCAGATTTGCATTTACTGCAGGAGCTTTTTAGTTTGATCGTTGAAGTTTTCGGAATACTAGAACCCTGCCTGTTCTGAAATGTTTAATGATGTCATTATTTTGATCTATCTTCCTTAGAAGGCTGAAAGGGCTTACATTTCTCATTTATTATTGCAACAACCCTTACTTACGCTTTAACAGAGGGAGCTGGGAAATATCAGTCGTACAAGTAGTCCATGATTGGAACATGAATCTAAGTTTCACTGATTCACATCCAGCACTGACCACCAATGCTCTCTCTAAGCTGTGGAGTCCTGTGAGCAAATATTCTACTTTCTGAGCTACTGACATTAAAATTGTGAGCAAGCAACTTGGCTACTTCATAAATTAGTTTGCTCTGGAGCCGTCCTTTCTGAGCGAAGACAAAAATGTGTGAGCCGGAGGCTAAAAAGCTGTGAGCTAGCTCACACTAACTCAGCCTTAGAGGGAACACTGCTGACCACTGTGTTATGCAACGTTGAATGAGAATCCAGGAAACTGCAAGCAGAGCTCTGCTCATGGAATGGATTTTTTTCCTCCCTCCCACTTCCACCTTCAGTTGCCTGAGCCTCTTCAAAAAGCAATTCCTGAGGGTTAGGGGCCTACAGGGCGCTCTTCAACTTACCTTGCCGCTTCTTGCTCTGACTGAGGGCTGCTGGGAGCAGGGGGTGGGGCTTGATGCGTGTGCCCACCCCCTGGGCTCTTTACTGCCGGAGCTCTGCTCCCGTGCGCTCCTGCAGGAAATGACCCCTGACAGTACGTATTTTAACTCATAATAATAGAGCCCACCAGATTATCTGTTCACCTCAGTTGGTGATGAAAGAAGAGTGTCAACAACCTAGGCCAACTCTAGGAGCTTGCTGGAACCTGGCACTACCACTACCACTTGTCTCCTCTCATCCCTGCCCAGAGTTTTATCCGTAGCCAACTTACTCTGACAACAGAAGGAGAAACAGCAAGGCTCCTTTAGTGCCCTGCTGTGGCCAGCTGGAATTTTCTTTTTCTGGTTGCCTTGGGTTCCCCCCCCCCTTCAAATGTGAGAGGGGGAATAAATATGAAAAATATAAAAATAGGATGTATAGATTACTAGCTGGCACGGTTATGTGGCAGGTCCTAGAGCACTTAGTCAAAAGTGTTTCCGACTTCAGGTTAGTGATTTTCTTACTCCAGCTTCTACAGGAAACTGAAAAGGGAGAAATCAAGATGAAGATCAAGAAATCAAGGGAAGATGAATGCTGCCTATGTTTCTGATTGCATTTTATGACTTCGTTTCACTTAAATAGTTTTAAATGGCTGCTTACCGTTGTCCATAATTGCCTCTTTTGTCAACAAGGTGTTAGTATTACTGTATGTAATTCTTCAAGGGTAATGAGCCAAATCTGCCATCCAGTGGATACAGTAATAAAATGGGATGCATTGTTTTAATTGTTCGAAAAGCACATTTAGTGAAGCACCCATCACTGTGTCGAGACCCGCCACACTGTACCTATCAGTCAAATTGTTGTACATTCTAGCAAGATTCAAGTTTCCCAGTAGAGTTAGCATTGCTTAGTCTACAAATATTTTGAACAGTGTCAGTACAACATCGCTATTAGAACCCTGAGTAATCAGTGACTCTGTTTTGAAATAAAAAGTGTACACCTATCTGATCATTTTTGGGATACAGAATACATATAATATGGGAATTGATTAAAGATAATAAGAAAGGAGTGGTTCTCTCAATTGAAATAAGCTCATGCTGTAAAAGTCTCATTAAGGTTTCCCTTGCTCGAAAGCTAGTTGAATCTGACTCTAGGCAGCGCTGCTCATGTTCATTTCCAAGCGGAAGAGCCAGTGCTGTCTGAAGATGTTTCTGTGGTCATGTGGCCGGCATGACTAAACGCTGAGGTGCACGGAACGCTGTTACCTTCCCACCAAAGTGGTACCTATTTATCTACTTGCAATTTCTTGCTTTCGAACTGCTAGGTTGGCAGGAGCTGGGGCCAGAGATGAGAGCTCACTCCATCACGTGGCACTAAGGTCTCAAACGGATGAACTACAGACCTTGCAGTCTGCAGCTCAGCGTTCTAACCTCTGAGCCTCCGTGGCAGTGTGGGGTGAAAGGTTGAGGATGATCCCCCCCCCCACCGGCTCAGGTTCATTATCCAGAGGTCAATAGCTTTGAACCACGCCTACACAGACCTGGTTTATCCTCTGAAAGACACTGTGGTACGTTGCCACGTGCAACCAAAAAAACTAGGAATGGAGGGAGGGAGGGAAATAGCTTTGAACCACGCCTACACAGACCAGGTTTATCCTCTGAAAGACACTGTGGTATGTTGCCACATGCAACCAAAAAAACTAGGAATGGAGGAAGGAAGGAAGCTGCATAATATAGCACCTATTGATCCTATAACATAGATCCAAACCCTTCATGTATTGTAGAACGGTAGAAAAATTATAAATAATACTTCTTGCATAGTCTGTCAATCAATTCAGACTCAAATGCAGTCACTTCTACAGCAGTCCTTTTGTATCTCACCTATCAGTAACCTGACATTTGCATATTTTGAAGTGCCTGTGGGATTGCGACTCACTGTTGCCCCTGTCAAATGGCAACACCCTCTTTTGCCTAGGTAGTAGCTTTACCTTAGGACCAGCCACCTTCAGACTTGAGAGGAAAGGAGGTCATCTAGGGCTGCCACATGGAGGCGGGGAAACCCCTGCTTTGAAGGCCTGATTTCCACCATGGCAGAATCGGGCCCTGGGGGGAACTCCGCCCCCCGAAGCTGCGTCTCCGAAGGTGACGCAGCCACATTGCTCACGTTGGGGGCGTGGCCCAGACCGCAACTGAGAACTGTCATCCAAAGTGGTTGACAGCTTGCAGTTTAGGGATCTATCCTGGTAACAGCTTTCTGTTGGCTCAATGGCTTTTCTTTCTGCACTGAGGACTTCAGCCTTACCAGGGGGAAAAAATTTCCCCACAAGCCACAAAATCCTGGCTACGGGCCTGAAACTTGAGGAGAAGATTAAATGTCCCAAGTCTCTACTCCTCCAATCAAATCAGCAACTTCTTCCTCAGCTGCATTTATTAAAAAAAAGAAATTAGGTGATTAATCATGAATCTCCTGGCATAAGATGTGACATGGTCTTAGAAGAGCAAGGATCAGAAGGGGAAATGGTAGCCAGAAGAAAGGGAAGAGTAAATGGGATCAGTGTATTTCCCTGCCCCCTGGGGGGACTTGACAAACCTATCTGTCCCACCCAGCTGAGGCCTCACAAGGGCACTCTGCTTCATACAGGCCCCATGTTGCCCTTGCTGCCAGTGGGGCATGGAGGGGAGGGGTTTGAGTACCCTCTTTCACTTCCATAGTAGCTTCCCCTTTGGGGCCAGCTGACCTCAGACTTGGAAGGGGAGGGAGTTACCTGCACCCTTTCATCCTCCTCCTCCTCTCTACAAGTCCCCATGCACTGTCCGTGGGGCAAGCTCGCTCTCCATCCCCTTTTATAAGCAGCTAGGAATGAGACCCATTGTGGGAATAAATACAATGGGCTCTAGAAAGAGGCTCAGTGTCGGTGGTGCTCCCGGCCACCCACCTGCTTCCTCCCCCCTCCACAGCAGCATTGGCAGCTCTCCAGGAATCACAACGGCTCTCCCAGCGACAGAGATCAGTTCCCCCTTTTGGAGTGCTGTAGCTACCTAATGGGAGCTGCGGTGGCTCAAGTGGTTAAGACACTGAACTGCAGGCTGGGGAAGGTCGGTAGTTCAGCAGTTCGAGACCAAAGTGTGCCGCATGACGGAGTGAGCCCCCGTCTCTAGTTCCAGCTCCTGCCAACCTAGCAGTTCGAAAGCAAGAAATTGCAAGCAGATAAATAGGTACCACTTCGGTGGGAAGGTAACAGCATTCCGTGCACCTTGGTGTTTAGTCATGCCGGCCACGTGACCACGGAAACGTCTTCGGACAGCGCTGGCTCTTCGGCTTTGAAATGGAGATGAGCACCGCACCCCTAGAGTCGGACTCGACTGGCTTTCGAGCAAGGGAACCTTTACCTTTACCTTTATACTTACTTGGTTAATTCCTTGTTTCTGTATTTTGCAGGTATTATTCTATGCTGTGGTTGTTTTTCTTTGTTGTTGTTGTTGTTGTTGTATATGGGTTTGCAAGGGTTACATGCCAATAAAGGTAACTGCACAGCTTATGAGAATGTGAATACAGTGGAGAAAAGCAGAGAAAAATTCAGAATGCCTGCCTTATTTATTACAATTAAGCAAGAAAACTCAGCAGTCTGACCACAGTGAAATGGCTAAGACTTGTGAGAAAAGTAAGGAGTTGTCATTGTCAACTAAAGGATGTCTGTTGCAAGGGCAGCCCTTGAGAAGGAGCTGCTGAGCCTGGCTGAGAAGGAGGAATGGGAGGAAAAGAACACAAGGCGAAGGATAAAAGTGCTGATAGGTGATGAGAAGCTATGAGTAAATACATAATAAATATGGTAAATACAAGAATTACAGAAGTGTATTTCCCACAGGGAACAAACTTGACAAGCCCACAGCTACTGTGGGGCTTTTGGGGGGCTCAGCCCCCTATCTTAAAGGCACAGCCCCACAAGAATTTCTCCTATAAATGCTTTTTTCCAATCATTTGAAATCATTTCAATCATTGCACTCCTTTAAGCAGGGAGGGGTGCTGTAGTGTGTAATTCCTGCACTGGGCAAGGGGGTTGGAGTAGGTGACCTCTAGGATCCCTTCTAACTCTGTGTCAAGAAACTGGTCTTCTTTAAGAGAGTTTTTCTGCTTAAGTGTTAGCCTTCTTGACTGCATAAGTCATCACCCCCACCTGCTGCTTTGTTATCAGAATAGTTGCTGAGGCTGGCAGAAGTGATTAACTTGCAGCAACTGAGAACTGTCATCCAAAGTGGTTGACAGCTTGCAGTTTAGAGATCTATCCTGGTAACAGCTTTCTGTTGGCTCAATGGCTTTTCTTTCTGCACTGAGGACTTCAGCCTTACCAGGGGGAAAAAAGTTCCCCACAAGCCACAAAATCCTGGCTACGGGCCTGAAACTTGAGGAGAAGATTAAATGTCCCAAGTCTCTACTCCTCCAATCAAATCAGCAACTTCTTCCTCAGCTGCATTTATTAAAAAAAAGAAATTAGGTGATTAATCATGAATCTCCTGGCATAAGATGTGACATGGTCTTAGAAGAGCAAGGATCAGAAGGGGAAATGGTAGCCAGAAGAAAGGGAAGAGTAAATGGGATCAGTGTAAAACCCAAAATGCCTGTAAGAGGAGGAAACTGACAGCGTCCCCCTCTCTCCTTCTCATACCATCTACTTTGTTCTAGTAACACTTTTGATTTTTGTTCCTCCTGACGTAAAACTGTACGCTGCCAGCCTTCTGTTTGAGAGATGTCCCAGATTTTCAGTTTGAAAAGCCGCTTGTTCTGCACACTACTTTTATTTTGGTAAATAAAACAGTCTCCTGCTATTAAAACAATGCAAACACTTCTACTGATTCAAAGAGCTCAAAGGTTCAGAGAGACTGTTCTAGTGTTTGCATATGCATTCATCAAGCAGGCTTTGGCACTTTGCATTCCTCTGATATAATCACAAATCCGGAGAGCCTCTGTCTGTAAATATCTCAAGTAATTCTCCCAAAGAGGCAAGGTTACAACAGGCAGTGCAGTGCAGGCATTTATGATAACCTGCTGCTGTAGAACATTAAGAAGAAAATAGTTTTCTTGTGGAATTATGGCTATAGTTTGTAAGTCCAAGGAAAATGCAGGCTTTATCAGAGCAGCTGTCAGAAGTCGGCATTGCTGGGCAGCTGCTAAAGCCTCGGGAAAGCTTGTTGTTGGACTGCAACAGCAGCGATTGCAGCAGCCCACCCCCTCTGGTTGCTTCCACATGAAGGTTTTGCTCTGCACTCCCCTGCAAAATGGGGGGTGGGGGTAGGGGAGGGTTGGGCTTCCAGTGGACATCTTTGCACAATTGTCCACCTTCTAGGTTTTCCCTTGGCACCATTTAGTAATTTTTCAAACCTGCTTTGGTACAATCATTTTGTACCATTTTTGGTATAACCAAAGCAGGTTTGGTGGCAGTGTGGAATGGGAAGGTGTGGGTTTATACACCTCCCCACCCACATCCAACACCATTTCCTGCCTATTTCCCCTTGCACTGGCCAACCCTGCCCCACTGGTGGGCTTTTTGACTTAAAAACCCCCAGTAATAAGTATATCAGTATAGTGTTTTTGTAGCTAAAACACTATAGCACTGTAAAAGGTAAAGGTTCCTTTGCTTGAAAGCCAGTCAAATCTGACTCTAAGGTTGCGGTGCTCATCTCCGTTTCCAAGCCAAAGAGCCAGCACTGTCCGAAGACATTTCCGTGGTCATGTGGCTGGCATGACTAAACACCAAGGCGCACGGACTGCTGTTACCTTCCCACTGAAGTGGAACCCATTTATCTACTTGCAATGTCTTGCTTTCGAACTGCTAGGTTGGCAGGAGCTGGAACTAGAGACGGGAGCTTACTCCGTCATGCGGCACACTCGGGTCTCGAACTACTGAACTACCGACCTTCCACAGCCTGCATTTCAGCGTCTCAACTACTTGAGCCACTGCAGCACTGTACATACTATTTTAAAAAACACACACAGCAGAAAATCCATTGGTGGAGATAACTGGAAGGCACAGAACAGTGCTATAGTGTTTGCAGCTGCAATGAGAGCAAAACAGGGAATCATCACTGGGTGGGATCCTTCTTTATCTTTGGGCCATGGCAGTGATGACACTGGCCTGTCCACTCCTCCTCCTCCCTCCCTTGGCATGTGCTACATTCTCCACTAGGTAGTGAGACAATAGGCAACAGTGGCTGTGGCATACTTACCTGGCAGGGGAGACACCTTGATCACAGGGGCTGTGGCATGACATTGGCCACAGATCCCACTAGGGCTGCCAAGTCACTTACCGCTAATAGCGGGGTAGAGTTGGTCCCTGGCCAGGCCAAGTCACTTACCGCTAATAGCGGGGGTAGAGTTGGTCCCTGGCCGGGAAGTGACATCATCACGTTGGGCACGTTGCCGGCTGACGCTCTAGCAATCAGCCTGGAAACTCTATGGTACCATAGAGTTTCCAGGCCGATTTCTAGAGTGTCAGCCGACGGCGTGCCTATTGTGATGATGTCACCTCCGGGTGAAGTCATCGCGTCGGGCACATCGGCCTGAACCGGGCACTTTGGGGGCGGGGTTCCCCCCACTGGCCTTTTCCAGACCGGCAGATTGGGGACTCTTTTAGCGGGGGAACCTCCACCCTCCTGGGGGACCTGGCAGCTCTAGATCCCATTAGGGATGCCAACCTCCAGGTGGTGGCAAGAGATCTCCTGGGATTACAACTTTTTTCCAGGTGACAGAGATCAGTGCATCTGAATAAAATGAGTACTCATCATACACCATTGAAGTCCCTCCCCTCCTCAAACCCTGCCAACTTCAGGCTTCACCCCCTCCAAACCTCCAGGTGTTTTCCTGCCCAGAGCTGGCAACCCTACATCCCACACCTGCAAGCGTTGATGGCAAGTAGCCACTCCTAGTAACCACGCCTTCTCAGGCTGAACAGCCACGGATGCTGGGGAAAGCAGCTGCCACTCACTTGCCTTGTCCCTCTGGTTGGCACCTGCTTTTCCCAGCATCTGTGGCTGTTCAGCCTGAGAAGGCGTGATTACCGGGAGCTGCAGCGGAAGTTCACTTACCTCCCCTCTCTGCCAGTGTGACAGCCATGTCTGGGAAGGAGGCTCATGGGCCAGCCTCTGCACCTACAAAACGCATTGTTTCTGATGCAGTTCTTTGACTGAGTGTGCATACTAGTATGTTGCATAGAACAGCCACCATGAAGTGAAAGATCCATAACAGACTGCTCACATTACTTGAAAAGTATAGCATAAATGTTATGTACCAATTCAGGAAGGTTTGGGGGTTTTTTTGCTTCTTCCACCAAGAAGGAACAAAATTTGAGTCCAGTGGCACCTTTAAGACCAACAAAGTTCAATTCTGGGTATAAGCTTTTGTGTGCAAGCACACTTCTTCAGATATTTCTTCAGTGAAGGAAAGAGTTAATGTTTCTCATTTCCCCGTCACCTTGATAAAGCAATTCTGGCTTTATCAAAAAATAATAATCTTAAAATAAAGAAAAAAGTTATTTAAAAATCAAAAATGTAGTTGAGCCCTGGGAACTGGGCCTTGATTAGTAACCAGTTGTCAACTGACATCCTTAAAAGTCAGGATTTGTTCCAGAGGTCTACCACATCTGTCCCTTACTCTTAACACAGGGGTTACCAGTGTGGTGCCCATGTTTGTCATTGTACCCACTAACACTTTTCCCGTTGCTCACCAAGTGTTTTTTGAGAGTAGATGAGGTTAGGTAGGGCTCTTGCTCAGGAAGGCTTCTGATTGGCTGTGCAGCTCAAAATAATGTCATTTCAGCAGCTGCTGCCCCCCCCCCCTTTTTTATTCTTCCTCATTCCTCTTTCCCATCGTATTTTTAAAAATTACCTCTTCTTCTCCCTTGCACTTGGGTTTCACTGTGTGGTTCTGCCCCTGCGGCAGCGATTTTGCAGTTGTGCTCAACAGCCTGTGCCAGAATTCCAAAGGTGCCTGCAGACTCAAAATGTTTGGGGACCTGTTATGTATTGATACGGACATGTCTGGACACATAGCGCTAAGGAAGCCATGCGGTCTAGCGCACCTTCAGGATTTAGAACAATAGCTGACCTGGATCCTAGTGGGGACCAATAGGTTTGCCCGGAACCTAAGGTTGACCTATGATGGACTCTAACACTGTAAATAGGCAATCACGGGAGTGGGGTGTGTGTTGGGTGTTGTGTGCTGCACAGATAAAAAGCAGGGTTCTAACCTGGCTAGTTTGTCTGTTCTAAAACAAAATATCTAGAGAGCCAGTTTGGTGTAGTGGTTAAGTGCGCGGACTCTAATCTGGAAGAACCGGGTTTGATTCCCCACTCCTCCGCTTGCACCTGGCTGGATGACCTTGGGCAAGGCGTAGTTCTGATAAGAGCTGTTCTTGAAAAAGAGCAGTTTCTGTCAAGAGCTCTCTCAGCCCCACCTACCTCACAAGGTGTCTGTTGTGGGGAGGGGGAGGGAAAGGAGTTTGTAAGCCGCTCTGAGACACCTTCCGGTAGTGAAGGGCGGGGTATAAATCCAATCTCTTCTCTTCTTCTTCATCTACAGGATGATCAAAGAAAGCACTTTCAGAACAGCTGAAAAGTGCTTTGCTGCCTATATTCCTGCTTTGCAAATTCCGAGGCTGAGCTCTGCTTTGAAAATACATCTTTGTCCCATGCCCTCTCACTGTAGAAGTTAAGCATTACCACATGGAGAACGAATGTGGGTGGTGGTGGTGGGGGAGAGGGTAAGTTCACTGTCCCAGAGGAATAGCCTTGTACTGTGGCCAAATCAACCAAGGGCCTTAAATAAACAGGAACGTTGTGACACGTCCTGAATGATTTATTGTAATACTATGGCACAGCAAACCTGATTAGTCTTTAAGGCTCCACCAGACACTTGGTTTTGTTGAGACCGACACGGATTCAAGTATAACTAACAACTTCTGTTGGGCCACTCTCTGCTACAGGAAAAAGGGTCCGTCCTTGTCACATGCAATGTCCTCCCCCCCTTCTCATGTGCTTATTCCAACCATCTTCCTATAAGGAGCTCGTTTGGGATACTGCAGCAGAGCTGCGGTGGCTCAAGTGGTTAAGACGCTGAACTGCGGGCTGTGGAAGGTCAGTAGTTCAGCAGTTCGAGACCCGAGTGCCACATGACGGAGTGAGCTCCCGTCTCTAGTTCCAGCTCCTGCCAACCTAGCAGTTTGAAAGCAAGAAATTGCAAGTAGATAAATAGGTGCCAATTCGGTGGGAAGGTCACAGCGTTCCGTGCGCCTTGGTGTTTAGTCATGCCGGCCACATGACCACGGAAACGTCTTCGGACAGCGCTGGCTCTTCGGCATTGAAACGGAGATGAGCTCAAGTGGTTAAGACGCTGAACTGCGGGCTGTGGAAGGTCAGTAGTTCAGCCGTTCCAGACCCGAGTGTGCCGCATGACGGAGTGAGCTCCCGTCTCTAGTTCCAGCTCCTGCCAACCTAGCAGTTCGAAAGCAAGAAATTGCAAGTAGATAAATAGGGACCACTTCGGCGGGAAGGTAACAGCGTTCCGTGCGCCTTGGTGTTTAGTCATGCCGGCCACATGACCACGGAAACGTCTTCGGACAGCGCTGGCTCTTCGGCTTCGAAACGGAGATGAGCACCGCAACCCTAGAGTCGGACTCGACTGGCTTTCGAGCAAGGGAACCTTTACCTTGGGATACTGCTGCTCCCTTCCTTCCTCTTTATTTTCATTTCAGACCAAGGCCCGGAGCAGCGACAGCCCCACATTTTGCTCAGAGGCGAGCCCGGGCAGGCGGGAGAGCGCGTGAACATGCGCCGTGCATGAATCATTCATAACTACGCTGACGGCCGGGAGGGGAGGGGAGGGGAGGGGAGGGGACTGGGGCGGGACGGCTGCTGCGGAGCTCGGCCTCCGAAGAGCGGGCGGCCAGGCCGGCCAGCGACTGAGGCAGGGGCTCCAGAGTGGGACCGCCTACGCCGGCGCGGCGCAGTGCCGTGTGCCAGCGCCCGGCCGCTACTGAGGCAACGGCGTCGCTCTTCCTCTGTTGTATACAACAAGCCGAGCTGGCCCTGATTGGCGGAGGTTGAGAAAGCGAGCGGCGAAGAAGCCGGCTTGAGGAGGGCGACGGCGGCACCTTCCAGCCACCTTCCCCAGCCTCCCGCCCCGCTGCAGCTTGGAGGGCCCGCGGCGGGGAGCGCCTCCGGCTCCCTCCTCCCTTCAATGCTGCTGCGTGGCCCAGCCGGGGAAGATGCCGCCGCCGCCGCCGTTAGGAGCCCTGTTTGGATAACCCCTCCCCATGGTCTTGCCTCTGCCGCCGCCGCCGCCGCTTCTCAGGCCGGATAGAGGATGCTGCCCTGGCTGGCGGGGGGCTGTGACCGGGGGCTCCGCTGCCGCTTCCTCTCCGCCCACTCCGGCCACTGGGGCTCCCCCTGCCGCAGCTGCTAGTTCCTCGGGCCAGCGATGACTTCAAGGCACCAGGCGGACTGGATCCCTTACAGGTATGCCAAGGAGAGGCGCCCGGCTGAGCTCCCCTTCGTGGCTTCCAGTGTTGCAAATTAGGCGAAGTGGAAGGTGGGGCTGGATTACAACGTTCCCTCTAAGCTATCGAGTCTTGTGGGCAAAAAGTCTACTTTGTGAGCGACCGGCATTAAAGTTGTGAGCAGGTAATTTGGCTACTGCGTACATTAGTTTGCTCTGGAGCCCATCCCCCCTGCGCTCAGACAAAAAGGTATGAGCCGGAGGCTAAAACACCGTGAGCTAGCTCACACTAACTCAGCTTAGAGGGAACACTGTGCTGGAGACGGGCTGCTTGCCTGCAAAGTTTTTTTTTTTGCGCGGGGGGGACGGGACGTAGCGGGTGCCTGCTTTGTTTTTGGGCATAAGACGGATTTATGTTCCGTATGTGGAGAGGGCAGTGTAAGGGTCCCTTAGAAGAAAGACATGGGTTTTTAAGAAGAAGGTTCACGAAG
>NW_015160876.1:524917-547478 GCF_001447785.1 Gekko japonicus
AAGTTTTACTGATCTCGAATGTGTTGCATGGCTTAGCAGGTCTGGGAACCCTACTCCAGTCTACCCAATTGGGTTTACTCCCAGGAAAATGTTCTCCGGATTGAATGGTTGGTGTTGCATTGAACAGATGTAATCCTTTAAAACATGAGTAATTACCAAAAAAAAATCAAGACCCAGCTGCCTGGAGGTCTTGTAGTAGCTTTGGGGACTGTCAGGGACATTCTTGGGTTGGAAGCAATGTTCCCTCTAAGCTGTGGAGTCTTGTGAGCAAAACGTCTACTTTGTGAACTGCTGGCATTAAAGTTGTGAGCAAGTGATTTGGCTTCTGCATAAATTAGTTTGTTCTGGAGCCATCCTTCCTGAGCTGAGACAAAAATGTGTGAGCTGGAGGCTAAAAAAACTGTGAGCTAGCTCACACTAACTCAGCTTAGAGGGAACATTGGTTGGAAGCAGCAGCCTGATCACTTGCTCTTCATGACTGAGGGGGAAATTTCCCATAAGTCACTCAAATCCTATGGTGGATTCCCCCCCCCCCCATCCTGTTATTGCCCCAGTTTCTCTGGAGTTATTGCTGTGGAGTGAATGTATGCTGGGGCAGGATGAGGTCTGAGAACTTTCCCCATTATCCGCTGGTGGTGCTGTTTTGACTTCAGCCTGGACATATTGCTGTTGCATAGGTTATGGTGTTCTTTTCACATCCCTAATAGTGTGACCGCTGTTCTGTATTTCTTTATTTGTGTACATTCTCCCTTTTGTAAGCTCGTTTGGTACACGTGGAGTATTTACAGCTGTTGGGAAGAAAGCGTTTTAGGGGGCAGTCTTGAGGTGAATGCAAGATTCTCGATCGCTGTTGTTTCCAGTGAGATGCAGGTGCCACCCGCTCCACTCTCCACCTGGTGCTTTGTGCAGCTCTACAGAGATGTCTCACACAAAATTAACTACTACACTAAGGTCACTTCTCTCCAGGAAATTGCATGAAACCAGTGTACGTGTTACGTGAGATGGATACATGTGTGTCTATTGCAAGGCTTTCCATTGTGTGAGTAGAAAGTACCTTCAGTAGTGGCTTCTTGCCAAGTGTACTCATAACAAAATTACAAGTGTGTGTCCATCGTATGTGACAAATTGTACACAGTTTTCAGAGCAAAAATGAAGTGACTTGACTGTTGAAATTAGTCTTGGTGAAGCGTTCCTGGGAAGATACTGCTACATGTATCTGAACTCCAGATGCAGGGCAAGATTTTAACACCTTAGGCTGTCATTGCAAACAACTTGACAGCAAGGATCAATTTTGTTTTCTGTTCAGTGGCCTTTATTGAATGAGGAGACGTTGACTTTAAGAAATGAAAATGGATAGGTGGATAATTAGGACGTTTTGCTCAATGATAAGCAACTGGACTTTTATGTGCTCTGGGTTTTTTGTTTTTTTTAAGCATTCCATTTTTTTGTAACCGAGACCTTGATGAATAAATTGCTTTGGAGAAGGATGCTATATAGGCCATTGCATAAGGTACCTCAAATCCCTCCCTTGCCCTAACTCTCCTCTACCCATCATTCCCTATAGAATAGACACGCTGTGGACTATGCAGCAGCTTGGCAATCAATGTTAACTGCTTTCCCCGATCCTACTGCTGCTGCTTAGCTGCCATGGAGAAAGCAGGGATTGCCATGGCAGCACCGATTGCTGTTGTCTGTCATTGGCTCCTTGGTTGCCATAAGCTACCAAAGCCTCTGCTAGTTCTCTTTCTGGGGAAGTGTGTACGTCAAAAGTGTTGGGGGGCAGCACTTGTCAATCTGAGCTGGATCCTCTTGTGCATCTTTGCTTACTGATGAAGTAGAGCAAGTAATAAGATGACATAAGCTAGATTGCATTGTAAATGCAGGGGTAGCTTTGGTGGAGGAGGAACATGCTGAGGGACAGGAGATCCTTGTTTATGCTAGGAATCCAGTGATAGTTGTTCCCTCTAAGCTGTAGAGTCTTGTGAGCAAAAATTCTTCTTTGTGAGCTACTGGCATTGAAGCTGTGAGCGAGTGAGTCTGCTGCTTCATAAATCAGTTTGCTCTGGAGCCATCCTTCCTGAGCTAAGACAGAAATGTGTGAGCTGGAGGCTAAAAAAAACTATGAGCTAGCGCACACTAACTTAGCTTAGCGGGAACACTGTAGTGTGTAAAAGTTTGGAAGTACAGTTTTTGATTGATACAGAGCTGTGATGATAGATCAAATTCTAGAAAGCTGGGTATATTTTTGCCTTGTTTCAATTTAGAAAACTGTGATTTATCCTCAAATGAGATTTTAAAAAGTACTAGAGCACTTTGGTTACAGATAAATCATATTTTTAATGTTAAGAGCTGTTTTTGTTAGCATGTTTCTCAGTTTAAAAAGTTCCTACCGGATAGACCTTGGGAGAAGATGCACCTCTCTAAATGATATAATATTTTTATCTAAAAAACATATAGACTACTTTTTTGCCTTACATTCACACAGCGCTAGATTTTAAATGTTGGACAGTTGCTATTCTAAGCTTTAATATTTTGTTGATTTTAAGACAGTGGTAACAACAGAAATGCAGCACTAGAGCCAAAAAGGTTAATTCTTGAAAGGCTGCCTTTGGTTGTTTGCGGAATGCTGACAGGCAGATAAGCAGACCACAGCTAATTAAGAGTTATAATTAAAGTGAATTAAGCATTCATTTTTAAAGTACCTGTCTATTTCTTTTAGCGAAAATATCCCTCTTAGGGGGAAGAAGTCATTTTGGAATTGTACAGCTGCTTACACCATTTATTTTAGTTTTTAATAAAAAGAGATAATTTTGAATTGGGTCATGGAACTTTTCTCATACGCAGAATAGGCTTTGCAGTGACAGAAGAGAAAGGGCATTACTTTTGTAATGTGCTCTATGGGGTCTTGGGTTCATGTTGCCCTGCAATATTTATCAATCTGAAGTAATTGCTTTTTGGCTTTTTCTACTGCTCTGTGCATGTTTTCAAAACGTTTTCAGTACTGAATCATAACTTTCAAGAATCTTTGCTATGTATAGCATTTGAACAATACATCTGTTTGCACAGTGTCTGAGAGAAAACTCTTTTCTGTTATTGCAGTATTTTATGTGCGACATTAAACACATGCACACATGAAGCTGCCTTATATTGACTCAGATCCTGGGTCCATTAGAGGAGGAGAGGGGGAGATTGGATTTATACCCCGCCCTTCATTACCCAAAGTTGTCTCAGAGCGGCTTACAAACTCCTTTCCCTTCCCCTCCCCACAACAGACACCCTGTGAGGTGGGTGGGGCCGAGAGAACTCTGACACAAACTGCTCTTTCAGGAACAGCTGTGCCAGAGCTTGTGACTGACCCAAGGTCACATCAGCAGGTGCAAGTGGAGGAGTGGGGAGTCAAACCCGGTTCTCCCAGATTAGAGTCCGCACACTTAACCACTACACCAAACTGGCTCAATATTGTCTACTCAAACTCTAGGATCTCAGGCTGAGGTCTTTCACATAATCTACTGCCTGACCCTTTTAAAACTAGAAATGCCAAGCAGATGCTGTACCACTGGGCCATGGCCCCACAGCCCGTCCTTCTTAGAACCATTTTAGTTTATCTCCCACAGAGAGAGGATGGGTTCCACATGCAAGGTGGATAAACTGATTGCCAGCACGTAGTAAAAATAAGCAGAGAATTGTAATATATGGTAGCCATCGCCGACCCAGCAACATCAATACTAGCACCAACTGTGTTATTGTTAACCAGTTTTAACATTGTTTTAATTGTTTTATTGCAAATATATGCTGAGTTTATGTAAGCCGCCCTGAGCCCGCCTTTGCTGGGAGATCAGGGTAGACATTTAAGAAAGTAAATAAATAAATAAATAAAATAAAATAAATAAATGCTGGACTGCACTTTTTAAAAGCTTTGAAGTGCTGTACAAACAGACTAAAGGACTGTGAAGGGTTAATTCTTTACAGAAACAGAGAGCCTTAAGTGACAGGCTGCTCCAAGCAATCTGATTGGTTAGCATCAGCTGAGCAGAGAAAGACTTGAGAGCTTCATGCTGAGGAGACAGTCAGTCGGATTTCAGCCCTAGCTGAGAAGAGTTGAGTACTGACAGTTTTGGAATTCAGACCTGACTGAGAGCAGTTTAACATAGACAGGAGAACTGGGGGGAAGTTAGCAAGGAACTTTGGGAAGTAGGCGAATACTCCCATTTGGGCCAAGGGAAGGGGGTACATTTTCTAGAGAGAGAAGAAAATTCCCTTCCTAGTCAAACAGGGAGTTAACTCTGAAGAGTGCAGAGATCCCTGGTCTGGTGTGGTTAGAAACTGCTTTTAGAAACCTTAAAAGTCAGTTAAAAATTCAAGATTAGTATTGGTGTTTCAAGAGAAGGGGTTTGGGTACTTGTAGTGTCCGCGGACCGCCACCGGAGGTCAGCGCATATGCCCTAGCTTCAGTCCGAACAACAATAGGGACTAGGATTCTAGTCCCTCCTCTGGGGAACCAATGGGATCCGTGGCGGGAGATTTGAACCCACCAATGGTGACCAGGGGCGGTCCCCAGGTGTGTATATAGTTGGCCCGCCGGCCGTTTATCTCTTGTCTTTGTTGTGTGCTAATAAAGCGTGCTATGCACCACGTCGTTGTCTGTTGTTCATCCATGCGGCTACCCACTACATAACAGTACTGGAGAGAGTGCACCAGCTTTCTGGAAAACAAAAGAGTCAGAATACTCAAAGAAAGTGTACTAGAGTGTTTGGGAAAACACTGGAACAGAAGTCTCTCAACATAAAGATTCAAGTCATGGTGAAAAGCTTAAGAAACTCTCATTAGCTAGAAACATCTATATATCTAATTCCCAAGGCGCCCCAAAGCACATCAGGGACACCTGGGGGGCAGGGAGATTTTCCTGTGCACGTGGGGCAATGCCCAGGTGTGCAAAAAAATCTGAAAACTGTAAAAAAATATAGGGGGGGATAATTAAATCCCCCCAAAATAAAAGAGCATCCCCTGCACATGCGTAGGGAATGCTCTTAGAACGGCTTCGCTGCCACCACCACCAGAGAGGGATAGGGGTAGAGGGAGAAGGCTTGGCCGGCCAGCGGCTGTACGCTGCTCAGCCCTTGCCACCACCTGGGGGGGGGAGGGAGAAAGTTTGGTGGGCCGGCGAGGTCTCGCCGCTGCTGGGGGAGGGGGGAGGGAGAAAGTTCGGCGAGCCAGCAAGGCCTTGCTGCCGCAAGGGGAAGGAAGGAGCTTGAGGGGCGCAGGCCTCGCTGTGGGTGCTGGGGATGGGGGGGACAGGGGAGAAGGCTCACCTGCGGCTGCTTCCTTCTACCATGGAGCTACTCCCCCCCTGCGAGTATCACGGGTCCCCCTTCTTGTAAGAACTAAAGTCTGTTCATGTATTGATTTTACCTCAGAGTTATCTGTATTGAGTTACCTCAGAAATTTTACCCCTGATTTCACCTGACCTTTCCCCTGTATGTTAAATAAAATATTTTGTTATTTTTGACTTTCAAACCTCTTCAAGTGCCATTTAAATTGCTTAAGTTAAAGCAGGCTCCTGATCCTTCTCTCAGGTTCTTGGGCTGAGCCAACAGCCAAAATATCATACCGTGACAGGGTGGGACAGCCCGAGTTCTTCATCAAAGAAGAAAACACATTGCTAGGGTGGCTCAGTCAGTAAAGGGAAAGAAAAATGGTGGGAAAATCTTGCCTCTGAGGGAGGGAACTGGGTGGGGCCATCATTCTTGCTGGAAAATGTAACTCTTTTATAAGTTACTTTGAGAACATTTTTAATTGAAAAGCAACTAACAAGTGTGTAAAACAAAGAATGGTGATGGTCTGACATGTATACTGCTGCTGTGGTACAGATCTGGTCAGTGCCTGGTTGAAAGACTACTTTGGAATCCCATATGTGCTACCTTGATTTTTTTCCTAGAAGACAAATAAATATTTGAAAAGTACTGAGAAACGTTGAGTGATTTCAGCAAGTACTTTTATTAGGATAGAACCAGACGAAAACTGCCGGCTCGCAGGCCGGTATTTATGCCCAGAAAACCCACCACCAAAACACACCCCCTACTTCTCTACAGGCTATTTAAAGAGGCCGAGAGTCCCATAGGCTCTCGGCCGCGGACCTGGCCCTCTGATAGGTGCGGGCTAGGATCCGCTCGGCTATTGTTCTCAGGGGAGCGAAGCTCTGCTGTTTGGCCTGACCGCATGGCCCAACGGTCGCGCACGTGGTCATGGCGGAGTACATTACAATATTCTTGTAAACTGGTAAGTTAAGAGGTACTGTGGTATGTCTAAGAACACAATATCTCACTGACTAGAACTTCTGGAGAACATTTTCTTCTGTGCATTACGGGCTCTTTTTGTAGCAGGAACTCCTTTGCATATTAGGCGACACACCCCTAATGTAGCCAGTCCTCCAAGAGCTTACAGTAGCCCTTGTAAGAAGAGCTCTGTAAGCTCTTGGAGGATTGGCTACATTAGGGATGTGCCGCCTAATATGCAAAGGAGTTCTTGCTACAAAAAGAGCCCTTTGCCACAAAACAAAGAGTTCCTATCTTGACTTTTTTTTGTGATTCTGAAGATGTGTTCGAAAGTAGTAATGGTGTTGGGGAAGGGAATAACAGCTGGGCCACTACTCTGGCAGCATGTCCACTGATGCTAAGATTTTGTAGATGGTGTGTTAGTTATATTGCAAAGATGACAATGTTTCATCTTTATTTTCTCTTGAAAGTGGATCTTTTGTCTTCTCTGTGCTGTTCTCATCAAATAAATTGAGCTTTAATTATGGTTGTTACCTCTCGCCTTCCTTTGATCTCTGCCACTCTCTCTCTGTATTTAAAACATATGTGCCTTACACTATGTTATTTTGTACTTGGGGAAGAAAAAAAACACCCTAGTTCAATTGCTTCTTCTGAGAGTTTAAGAGTTATGCTAATTATAATTTCAATGCAAACCTTTTTTCATGCAACATGATTTCCTTTTCCATTCCATTTGATTAAAAGCTGAATTCTGAGAATGTTTCACAACTGCATCTCAAACGGTAGTGACTGGGATCCCAAGAAATAATGCAGTTACCTTCTCCATGCTCAGGGTAGTGCTGGTTGGGCTCCTAATACTTGAATTGCTCCCTTGATCTGTTCCCCTTCAAGCCACATGGCAAACTCCTTTTAAACTAGATGTGTTTAGAAAGGACTTTATGATGGGAAATGTCCCATCATTTTGAACAAAACCAAACAAGGACCCACGGTAAGTAGGAAAACCAACATACAACAAGTACCGTGCACAGATGATTATAACGTATCATAAATAATTTTATATTTTTTGAAAAATATTTTTACAATAATTTCTACATATATAATAAATCATCTTAATCAAAAATATCAAAAATCATCTCCAAGAATCTCAAAAGCTGTTGTACAACCTTTAATAATAGTCCTCCTCTGTTAAATAAAAGTTTCAAAAGGGAGGACTCCTTAAAGTCTCTTTATAACATGTGCTCGTGTTATTAAAGGTTGTACAATAGCTTATGAGATTCTTGGAGATGATTTTTGATATTTTTGATTAAGATAAGTTATTATATATGTAGAAATTATTGTAAAAATATTTTTCAAAAAATATAGATTTATTTATGATATGTTATAATCATCTGTGCATGGTACTTGTTGTATGTTGGTTTTCCATCATTTTGAACAGCAGACCACCCATCCTTTTTGAACATCAGCCCTGCCCCAAGCATAATAGTGTTTGTGGTGGAGAGGGAGTCTGCTATTTGAAAGGAAGGAAGTTCCACCACGTTAGACTTATCTCATCAGACCTCCGAAGCTAAGTGGGGTTGGCTCTGGCTAGTATTTGAATGGGAGATGCTCCACTGGCAAAAGCAGAAAGCTAGTCGTGCAAACTGGTAGCCTACATTGATGAACTGTTTATTTTGGTGCTGTCCAGTAGACTCTGGAGGTTGGAACTGGATACTGCCTCTAAGACAATCCAGTCCTCAAAATAAATGCTTTACAACTGAGCTCCATGTTGAAAAGGGAACAACCTAGCACAGCCGGAAGATTGCATTTAACAGCATCTCCAAGGATCATTTGATTCTCAGTGTTTATATGATGTATATTTGTGTGTACATTAATGTATATAAATTGAGGTCTTCAAAAATGTAGGTGTTAGCATAAACTTAATTGTAAATGTCTATATTCTCTGTACTTTGCACATCAGGTTTGTTTTAACAAACATGCTTGAATGAAATATCACCGTTGCAGTGCCAGCTGTACAAAACTCTTGCTACAAGAGTAAAAAGGTAAAGGTAAAGGTTCCTTTGCTCGAAAGCCAGTCGAATCCGACTCTAGGGTTGCGGTGCTCATCTCCGTTTCAAAGCCGAAGAGCCAGCGCTGTCCGAAGACGTTTCCGTGGTCATGTGGCCGGCATGACTAAACACCAAGGCGCACTAAAGAGATAATTCCCTTTTTGATACTGGAATGGCTCAACAGGTGCATGTTTTTGGATTTTTTGTACACATACAGAAAATTGCTTGCAGAGTATAACACTGAAGATAGTGCTGTTTTTGTTAACAGCAGAAGAAATGTAACACAGCATCTTCTGAGCATGTATGCTGAGCATGGGGAAAAGTTATATCATTGCTTTACGAATTCTCAGCAAGCCCTGAGCAATCTGATTAGCAGCATCCATCACGCTTCACAGCAGCAGATAGTGGTGTGTAAAGCAGCAAGCCTTCTTACGAAGTATGGGAAGAGAGTAGATAATGCAACGTTTAAATGGCTTAAGCTATAGTACAAGCGGTTCCCAACCTTTCTGCTGTTGTGACCCACAAATCCAGATTTACTTTGTACAGTGACCCATCCAGGGGTAGCCCAAGGTTTTTTGGTGCCAAAGGCAAACTTTGACTGACCCATTGTTAGCAGCCAGACCCCTCCTCCACAGAGGGGCATTTTGGCAGAGAGAGAGAGACAGACAGACAAACACCCTTAATATAGTATCACCCCCCCCCCAAAATCATAACTGCAATACACTGCATGGTATCAAGCAGTGTTCCCTCTAAGCTGAGTTAGTGTGAGCTAGGTCACAGTTTTTTTAGCCTCCAGCTCACACATTTTTGCCTTCGCTCAGGGAGGATGGCTCCAGAGCTAACTGATTTATGCAGTAGCCAAATCGCTCGCTCACACCTTTAATGCCAGTAGCTCACAAAGTAGAATGTTTGCTCACAAGACTCCACCATTGGTCTCAAGGTCAAACAAAATGGAAATGGGATGACAAACATGGGTGCCGGACAGGTGACAGCCAGGTCAGTGCCTGGGAAGCATTCTTGGAAGCTGAGTCAAGTGTGGCTAACTGCCTAACTACCCTCCTTCCCACCCTTAAGGAGATGCATAATTAAGGACAATAGGTCTCCCAAGAAACTACTGACTAACTTCGTCACATGCCCAGCCTCACTCCCTCTGACCCATTCACCCTAATGAAGTGTCAACGTAACAAGCCGGATAAGTTTTCTGTCCAGTAATCAAGGGCTGTCAATCAAACACTAGTACCCAGAGCTGCACCCAGGTAACTCAATCAAGCCTCTCCCAAAGCATTGTTCAAACTCAGACAAACTCACCCAGAAATATCTACTCTATTGTCCCAACCCCTGAGATCTCATCAAGCTTTAATTTTGGGGGTCAAGCACACAGGCATAGCCCAAGGGAACATTTTTCCTATGCCAGGAGGACCCAGACCCCAGTCTCTGTGTGTCTTCTGGATCCAGGCTCTACACTCCCACTTGTGTGAAGGCGCTTTCCCTTCTCCAGAAATGCTGGGAGTTTCTCCTATGAACCTTGATTTTCTAGAACTGGTAAATAATGAGGAGTTTCAGACAGACTATATAATCCGGAAGAGGAACAGTTCCCAAACGGTTTCTGGTCTGTCATTTCAGACAGAACCGTTTTAGAACTGGTTCCCTACTGGAATATATTTGTAATTTCACACACAAATGCTTCTGTCCCATTTAGGAAATGGGACTGAAGCGTTTTACCTGTCAACCGCTTCCAAGTAGTCTTCAGTTTCCTTTCCCAGTTCTGATGTGCTTTTTCCTGCCGTTTTTCGCCCACGTGGGCGATCTCCGGCTTTTTAAAAAACGTACACTTTATAGCGCTATAGCGAAACAGTATTATATCAACCCCATTGGAATGCCTGCAGTGTTGTGTTATAGCACTATAGCACTCTAAAGCGAACGTTAAAAAAAAGCCAGCCGAAAAATGGCTGGGAAAAAGCGGTGCAGTCTGAAATGGCAAACTGCTTCAGATCCAGCTCTTTACCGGAAGGGGAAAGCCATGTGTGAAATGGCAGCCCTATACCGGTTTACTCCATGACAGATCGAAAATGGCCTCAAAACGGGTTAAAAGGGGTAATGTGAAATTCCTCATTGTCTTCCCCAATAACTTTCTCCTCCCTCCTCCCTCTTTTTCTCAGGTAGCTCTGTATGTGTTTCAGTGTGCTTTGTGTGCATGCGTTGCTTTCATTCTTTTGTAATAAAAACCTATCTGGGTGAATTTCTGCCTGGTTCATTTGAGTGTTCTCTGAGAGAATAAGCTCTGTAAACATTTGAGAATCTCCCCTATGTGCCCCCTCTTGCTTGCTCTGCTGAATGCTTGGTCTGCTGAAGGCTAATCCCCCCCCCCAATATACCAGAGACTGCCCCCTTTGGGTAACACTATCTATTTCAGTGTTCCATTTTCTATAGTGCCCAACCAGGTGGTTTTTTTTTTGTTTTTTTTGCGAAACCAACAAATATCACACAAAGGGTGTGGCTGCCCCCACTGTAAACGACAAGCAAGTTAGAGCTCACCTCCTCCTCTGCCAGCTGGTCCAGAGCAGGAATTTGAGGATGTGTGTTTGGAGGGCGCTGGCTTGAGGAGATATGTGAAGGTGGCAGATGGTGATGGAGATGGGTGGCAAGGGGGCTCAGTGCAATACATCTTCCACAGCAGGCAGAGGGCAGTGAGGCTCCGCAGGGGCCGGACAAGAGGTTGCACCGATGAAGGCGCAGCACCAACAAAGCCCCCCCCCCACCTCTTTCTCCCATCCTCTGGTTTTTACATGGCATGCAGATACCTCTGTGAAGTTACTATTTACCAGATGACTTTCCTTCATTATTGTCACAAAGAGGGGAGGGGAAGATGAGAATGTGAGAAATTGACAAGGGGAAAAGAAAGAGAAGGATGCAAAGGGCAAGAGCTGCCACTAGGGCGGGCTGGCCTGTGATCGACTTTTGGTGGCTTCCATGACCCACTTTTGGATCCCAACCAATGCTCCCTCTAAGCTGTGGAGTCTTGTGAGCCGAAATTCTACTTTGTGAGCTACTGGCATTAAAGTTGTGAGCGAGCGATTTGGCTTCTGCATAAATTAGTTTGCTCGGGAGCCCATCCTTCCTGGGCTGAGACAAAAATGTGTGAGCCAGAGGCTAAAAAACTGTGAGCTAGCTCACATTAACTCAGCTTAGAGGGAACACTGATGCTGCTATAGCAGATTTACTGGCTTCATCAGGATGCCTCTACACAGAGATCCTAGTATAGAGACAAATAGTGGATTCTCTGAAGAGGCAGCACATAAACGTTCTAAATAAGTAAAAAGTAGTATGGCGCTTCTTGGATTTTTCTGACAGCATTAACGTTGTATCTGAATTGACATCAAATACTGCCCTTTTGCTGCTGTAGATTAACACAGTATCCATGCTGCTACAGAGTAAAACAGTTTCCAAATGGGTTCTCTAAACTCCCCATCCAAACAGGTGGGATGGTTTCAGCAGCTGGTAACTGCAGCCCAGCAATGTTAATTGAAGCAAGCTTTTCATAACCTTCACTGCCTGTCAAAAATATAACATCATTATTAGCTATCCAACCCTGGGCACAACAGAATTCCTATTATGTTGGACAGAGTCCTTGCCTGACACAATAGCAGTAGAGCTAGTGTGATGAATGGTGAGAATGTTAGATTAGAACTGGAGATACCCAGGTTCAAATCTTCACTCAGCCATGAAGCTCCCTGACATTGGGCCAACCAATCTGTCTCACATGATTGTTGTGAAGATAAAATGGAGAAGAATATGCTGTGCTGAGTTCCTTGAAGGAAGAACCGAAAAAGGTGTATTAGAGAGCATTCCTCCACAATATTTGTGCGTAAATGGAATCAAGTTTCCCCCCTCTTACTGTAATGTGTATATGGGCTTTTATTGTCCAGTTGTCGCTGGAACCTTAAAACATTTACTTTAGAAAGAAATCTAAATTTATGTTAGAAAGGAATCGGTAATTTATACATAGGTAAAGGTAAAGGTTCCCTTGCTCGAAAGCCAGTCGAATCCGACTCTAGGGTTGCGGTGCTCATCTCCATTTCAAAGCCGAAGAGCCAGCGCTGTCCGAAGACATTTCCATGGTCATTTGGCCGGCATGACTAGACGCCGAGGCGCACGGAACGCTGTTACCTTCCCACTGAAGTGGTACCTATTTATCTACTTGCAATTTCTCGCTTTCGAACTGCTAGATTGGCAGGAGCTGGAACTAGAGACGGGAGCGCACTCCGTCATGCGGCACACTCGGGTCTCGAACTGCTGAAATACCGACCTTCCACAGCCTGCAGTTACAGACTAAGAAAATAAGCATAGAAAAGTTGCTTAACCTACTTGAGACTTTAAAAAATTTGGACATCTGATCTCCCTATTGGAGATTCAAATGGGTGTGTGTGTAAAGAGGGTGCTGCATCGCATGTCCGTGCACACACACAGACACTCACTCATGCACATATAGAAAGGGCCGCTCCTTTTCAAGTTTCACCCCCTCACATGTGTCAAAAAGCCCTTAACAAATTCAGGCCTTGGGTTCTGTAACATGAAGCCTACCAGAACTTGCTTAGCCAATACAGGGGCCTTAACATATCAGATAATTGTCATGTTTTCGCTCCTGGCTATAAAACCAAGCATTTCTGGCCAGATTAGGGTTTTCCCAGCCTTTGCATCTGAAGCTGGTCAGTTTTCTTAAACTGTCCTGTCCCATCTGCCTTTCATCCATAGCAGGTGTAACTCTGCTTAGCATTTCTCCTGGTAGCCATTCATTGATAGTTTCTTAGTCTGACACTTCTGCAAAGTAATTCATGCCTGGCTGGTTATAAATGTCTTTCAGTGAATACATACCCTCCTTTCCTCATCCTTGCCTCAGTAACTGCTGATCTGTTTTCTTTTCCATTATTTTCTATTCTGCCCTCCTCTTTACCCATGCACCATCATATTAAATTCCTCCAAATATTATCTGATCTAGGCTCTTTCTGCACTCTCCTTTTAATCCATGGTCACCGCAGTGTCGTCCAAGCAATTCTGCACTCAAATTGAATTCAACCTTGGTTTTAATCCAGTTCCCCCCCATTCTGCACTAAAATTGAGTTCAACCTTCTTTTTATTCTGTCCCCCCCTCATTCTGCATTACATTACCTCCCTTCAGTGGTCAGCCCGGTTTCAGACTGCTGTTGCCCTGGGTTATTTGGATGCTGTTTTGCTGTGAGTTTAAATTACCTCGACTCGAACACAGAGAAAATCCGGAGCGGCAGGCAAATGTGGAAAGGACCCTAGCTTCAGGGTTTTGAATACAGTTTGTATCCTGCCTTGTTCTCCCGTGTCTCCACTCTTCCTTCCCCTAAAATTCTGACACTAATTAATAAAGGACAGTGATTGAATTGATTTCTAGGTCAGTGATTGAATTGATTTCTAGGTACATTGCATCATGCTATATAAAAAGCTATTCCAGCTGCAAGCTGGTTGCAGTGGCCTGTGCAGAATGGGGGGGGGGAATGAATGAATGAGCAGGGATGCCCCGTGGCTTTCTATGTACTCAAGTACATGCAAAACAAACAAACAAACAAAACAAAAAGCCCAACCCAGAAAAGGCCCTTGTTAAATGGTATTTTATGTGCAGAAAGTCTCATGTCCCAACCCTGGCATCCCCAGTTGAAAATGATAGCATGTTTTGGGTAAGGTCTTTGACTGAGTCCTTATGAAGCTTCTACTGTCTGAGTAGACAGAAACGGAAGGACATGATAGAGAATCCTAAGAAAGCTTTCCTGGGAGCAAGCACCACTGAGAAAACTTGAGAAGGATTCCGAGTAGCTGCTTAGGATTAATTAATTAATTAATTAATTCAATTTATACCCCGCCCTCCCCAACGGGCTCAGGGCGGCTAACAACAGAGGCATTTGCCACAACAACAGTTAAAACCACATAAAAACAATCATAAAACAGTATAAAACAATCATTAAGTAAAGTGCGGTGCTCTTGATGTTAAATTTTCTTAATCCAAGATGAGTCCCCATTTGTCAACCTAACCTGACAACATACACTCTTCGGTTAACTAGGCATCTGCCCAGGGCCGGCTCACCTCCAGATCTAATCCACCGTCGAAGATGGCAGCTCGGTGGTGGTACAGTGATGGCGGCGGCTCCTATGCAAAGGCCTGGCGGAAGAGCTCCGTCTTGCAGGCCCTGCGGAACTGCGGCAGGTCAGGCAGGGCCCGAACCTGCTCTGGGAGCTCATTCCACCAGACAGGAGCCGCCGCCGAAAAAGCCCTGGCCCTGGTTTGCTTTGTATGACTGAAATCACAAACAGACATGACCGTTGAGAATAAATCAGATTTCTTGCATGCTTTTCAGTTGATTCAGAAATCCTGTACACCTAAAAAATAATAATCAGATTTCTTGCATGCTTTTCAGTTGAATCAGAAATCCTGTACACCTAAAAAAAAATCCTGTTTCTCACATGCCAGAATGATGATGTTTACACATTTAGAAATCCTTTCTGTTTTTCACACCAACAGTGGGAGAGGAGCTGAAAAGCATGGAGTGGTGTGTGCGAATTTAGTCTAAGGGTCTGACATGAGTCTGAATAAGAACGGACACACTGTCATGAGTCGCTTTCTCCCAAGTTCCCCCCCCCTTTTTAAAAAAACTGGAGATTGTGAGTTTAAGTGCAGAAAATGGACTTGCCTGATGCTGTCTGCTTTGCTCATTTTTCAAAATCCCCTTCCACAGCAGTATTTTCCACATGCAGTCAGAGAAACAGTTTGGGGACAATTCTGAATGAAAATAGAGCCAGTGAGGAAAGATTAAGCAGTCTCCCCATACTCAGCTGTGCTGTCACCTATATTTACAGCAATCCAAGGCTACTTTTTAAAATGTTGCATAAAAGATAACACTCGATTGCATGTCATGTCTAGCCTGGCCCTAATTAGATAAAGTCAGCTTCAGATGTATCTGTATGTTCGCATGACATTTCAGAGGGGAAGCGGCTGCAAAGTACCCAATCAGCAGCTGAGTAGTGAACTGAAATGATTATGCAGAGTTTCACATGATGTGTTAAGTCATTAAAAAAACACTAATCCAATGGATCAACAGCAAATCAGCCTTTCTTATTCTCTAGTGATCTATTTACATTTTTATATAGCACTTACATTTAAAAAGGTGAGGACAATCTCTTTTACAATTGTGTAGCTAACCCTGTCCAGGTTTGTAAATTTTATCTGGGAATATTATGTAACGAAACCTTGTTTTGCTTTGGTAGAGAGAATTTCTAAATATTTCTGCTGTCTCTGGGAAGGATGTTTCTGCTAGATATTTTTTTGGTGTCAAACACATGATTCCCTTACGTGTAATTTATAGCTTTTGATTAAAAGTGAACAAGCCAGATGTCCATTTATTTATTGATTTATCTGGTGAAATTCGTAATATAGGCATTTATTTCTCCAGCATTTAGTTAATCTATTGTGAAGTTTGGATATAAAAATTATTATCAAACTAGGATTTTTAATTTACGAAAGAGGTTGTCACAATGTAGGGCGTGGGCTGTTATAAAAGCCACCAGAATGTGCCATAAATGTGCTAGGTTCTGCCACTTTAATATCCATGACAGCATTAGAATTACATTGGGCATCATGTATCATATCTCTGTCAAGTCCATATTAAGATTTTGAGGAACATATACCCCCTGAGTGGTGGTTTCTGCACTCTCCTCACCTGAGTTGGCATCCTATCAGAACCTCCCTGAAATGGAAGAGAAATGGCTTTAGCTTTTTCAGGGCATACTTCCCTTGGACGGGAAAGTATGTGACCATCATGTGGAATTGGCCAGCATATAGGTTGGTGGTGTTTGTTGGCCACTGCAGGGGTTTGGCCACTGCTCACCCCCACAGCTGCTGGGGTCAGGAGGGGAAGATGCTGTGTCCAGTGCAACTTGGTGCCACTGTAGTAGGCCCAGGGAAGGTATGGGGGTAGGGGACTGGGAGCCTTGCTTACCTGTTCACATGTGGCTGCCCTTTTGGATCCCTGGAGGAGGTCCTGCTGTACATGTACGGGCCAAAATATGGGAGAGTTCAGCCACAAAGTGTGAACTTTGCTCTCCCTGTGGTGTATTCTCCCCAGGTGCTCACCAGTGTTCCCTCTAAGCTGAGTTAGTGTGAGCTAGCTCACAGTTTTTTAGCCTCCGGCTCACACATTTTTGTCTTAGCTCAGGGAGGATGGCCGCAGAGCAAACTAATTTATGCAGCAGCCAAATCGCTTGCTCACAACTTTGATGCCCGTAGCTCACAAAGTAGCATTTTTGCTCACAAGACTCCACAGCTTAGAGGGAACATTGGTGCTCACCTAGTGGTGCTAGGTGCCGTGTCTATGTTGTGCCCACCAACGGGATGTGTGTGCACTTGCCCTAAGTCCACTGGCAAAGAGAGCTGCCAGACAGCATTCAGGGCCATATGCCCTGCCTCTGGAATTCTACGGCAATCTCCTGCAATCATTTGTAGGGCAGGGGGCGTGATTGGGTCCTGAGGAGGGGCGTGGCCAGACTGGGGGAGTGTGCTTATTGGGTGTGCCCTTAGTTGGTATCCTGAACTGCATAGGGTCCTGTGGGTGTGGCTGCAGCTGTGTGTGGGGGGAGTGAGTTCTCATATGTCTACAGGAGAGATATATATCTGAAGTTTGAATTTGAAGTTACCATGACTGTCAACAGGCCACAACGCCATTTTTACTGGTGCAACTTTACACTTGGTCAGAGGGAGGAGCGTTCCCACTCTGAAAACACTTTGGAAGCTGCCTAGCTGCCACCACACCCTCTGGAACACCCACATCTATGCTGGCAGGGGGGTTTGTGCCATTGCTTCACCAGTGTGTGACTGCAGCATTCCTGAACCAGTGGGACTCAGCAACATAACACCTCTTGTGCCCTGCGCCAGCCTAAACTGACCTTAAGCTGGTGTCAGTTAGGTCCTTATTCCAATCCACCCCCCCCCCGGGTTGCTCCGTTAGTCATGCGTGCTTTTGTTGTATTCCTGTAGACATATGGGAATAAGCAGCAGTGTGTAATCATTTGCAAAGCATAGCCAAACAATTAGGCTACAGATTTCAATTATGAATAACAGGAAATCTTATTTTGGCTACATAAACAGTACAATTTGGGAAATAAACATAACATTTAGAAATCGCTTCCCACCGCAAAGAACAGTGTAACTGGTAGTATTACAAATAATGTTTAATGAATCTCTTCCAATTCTAACAAAAATTACACACAGTTGTTTCAGTAGAGGTACTGAGCATCATTTAGTGGCTTGATATTATGCATCAGTCGTTCTCAAGTCAGCTCTGTGCTTGCTAAACTTCACCTTCCTATCTACTTTTGTTCCAAAAATTGTTTTACACATTGCAAAGGAAAAGGATCTTCATTATCTTTCTGTTATCCAATTCATATGAATCTTCACGAACTGTGCATCCCTATATTATATAACTTAAATGAGTCCTCCATATACACGGCATATGGCGTAAAAATATATGATTTTTTTCTAAATTTCATATTGTAGACTTAAAGAGCAGGGGAGGAGCCATGGCTCACTGGTAAACATCTGGTTTGCATGCGGAAGGTTCCTGGTTCAGTCCCTGGCATCTGAAGTTAAAAGGAAAAGTGCCCTTCTTCTAAGAGTGTAACTCGGTTTCAGATGGCACATACACAGTATAATGGATCTTCATGTTTTCATATGTAGTCATGGGGGAAGGGGGAGAATGTCCCCCACAGTTTTTTTTACAGAATGGAAATTATGCAGGGAAATATATGCACTTTTCTATCACGCCTAAATTTATTTTACTCATTTAACAACATAACAACATAAAGTGCATATATAATTTAACATGTAAAATGTTACTATTTGCCATATTTATAGAACTGAAAAGTATAAATGTCTTCATTTTCAAAAAGGAAAATGGCAAGCATATCCAATACTTGAGAAAAAGTTGCAAACGGCTGCACCCTATGCTAGCTTGAAGGTAAAGGTTCCCTTGCTCGAAAGCCAGTCATGAAAATTAATTTTGCCTTCTGAGAAATAGGACAAATGAAATTTGAAAGTAGAAAATAAGTTCTGAAGTAACAAAAGAAAGTATTATTTTGACAGAAATAGTCTCATACAGTTACAATAGCCTATCTGGATATTAAGTTAAACTTTATAGCTCTGAAAGCACTAAGCTTTGGAGGAAGTTCTCTGACTTTTTCATGTTATACATTTGGAATGAGTGAAATGCTTTTTAAGCAAGGGTTTTCTCATTCAAAATATTTAATAGGAGCTTTTTGTCAGTGCTCCCCTAAATTTCCCATTTTTTAAATCGCCTTTGTGTGTGTGTTTTTGCATTTATGTATGTGTGTGTGTGCCCATGCCTGAAGGTCATCGCAACCTCTGGCAACTCCTACTGGGGCATGGAGGACATTCAGAGAAGTGGCTTGAGAATATTTCATAGAGTTTTTCCCCCCAGCGACCCCCCCCAGATTTCCAGTTGGAAAAATTAAAAGACAGTTCTCAGAGGGGGGGGGGGAAACACCCCCCCCCCAAATTTCCCCCTTTTCTTCCATTCAAAGAGGATTAGAAATCCATTTACATTCAGGTGGGTAGTCATGTTGGTCTGAAGCAACAGAACAAGGTTTGAGTCCAGTGACATCAAACTTTGTTATAAATCTGTTTGTTTTTGATTTACACTTGTGCTTTCAGAAGGCAGTGGAAACCATCATTTGCCCATTTGGGATGAAAGGCAAGTGATGATTTGCGATAACTGCAAATCACTAAGTGGAAAGAGAGGCCCAAAGGGGAGAAAATGGCTCATGAGCCCAGGGTTCATTCCCATAGTGCCAAATCATGATTTGGTATTGTGATGAAACGAGGGGCAGGGGAGCGAGAGATGCTGTGACAATCATGTTGATGGAAAGGGTGCCAGGCGTCTCTGTGGCTGGGAAGAAGGGTAGAAGGTACTCCTCCTGGATGTAGAGCATCCTTTTCTAGTTAAGAGGGAAAACATCCTAGCCCTTTGATGTGTTACCACCTCTTGATTGGAGGTCCAGGTTTGGTGGGTTTGAGCCCCCAGACTTGGCACCCAGATTGACTGAAGGCCCCAGAGCACATGTGGGGCAGGGGCTGAAAAGGGGAGCCATTCCTTTGTTTAGTGAGTTCTTTTGAGTCTGTTCTTGGAGTGCTTGGGGTATGTGCATGTGCCATGAAGGATAACAGAGGCAAATGATGCTAAAGGGGGTTGTGGATGCACCAGGAATGAGGGCATCCTGCAACTACCAAAGATCAGATGTACACCTTAGTTAGTAACTGTCCTTTTGTTTATTTTGCTTTGTGCCCCTAGATCTTGTCCTTTTTGTAGTTCCCTGAATTTGCGCCTTGTAAAAATAAAATTTGTTTAACTTGAGAGAGTCTGCAGAAGTCCTTACCCACCTGCCTGGCTGC
Source organism: Gekko japonicus (assembly GCF_001447785.1). Classification (NCBI taxonomy): domain Eukaryota; kingdom Metazoa; phylum Chordata; class Lepidosauria; order Squamata; family Gekkonidae; genus Gekko; species Gekko japonicus. The sequence goes on from NW_015160876.1 coordinate 544,711, forward strand.
TTGGTATGCTACAGAGCAACACCCCTGTGAAGTTGATCCTGGGACAACCCATATGATAGAGAGGGGCTGGATTTTACCCTGAGGTGATAGCTGCGACAGTGAAAAGGGGAGCGAACAGAGGTTAGTCATGCCCCCACACTATGACAGAGATCACAACAGGTATTTTGGGTTTTTTTAAAGGATTGTGTGCAGTCCCTGTTGAGACTTCTTTGATCAGTTTATGTACAACTTCAGTCTAGGGCTGCCAAGTGGGGGCGGGTAACCCCCCACTTTGGAGGCCCGATTTCCGCCGCCGCGGAATCGGGCCTTGGGGGGAACTCCACCCCCCAAAGCGCAGCTTGGCTGTGTCACCGGAGATGACGCAACCACGTCGATCACGTTGGGGGCGTGGCCCCGATCGTCAGAGGAAAAACTCTATGGTTTTCCCTCCGATGATTGGGGCCACGCCCTCAACGTGATCGACGTAGCGCGTCACTTCTGGTGATGTGCTGGTGGTGCGCGCGCACGACGAGGGACAGCTCCCGGAGCACGGCGAGGCTCCCCTGCCGGTGAGTAAAATTCACTTGGCACCCCTACTTCATTCAAACCTGGAGGATAAAATCTGCAGAATTACATTTTATAGAATTTGATGCATTGATTAGTGTATCTAAAGAAAATAGATGATCTCTCCCCTCTCTCTCTACACACACACACACACACACACACACACACACACACACACATACATATACAGCATAAATATTACAGATCATATGCATCAACAGAATATGGGCTATATGCCATATACTTACTGTTCTGCACTTGCTGTATGTGGGATTTTGCATACAGCTGTAATATTTCAACAGATTCATTTAACAAACTTATTCTAATGCATGGTATCTTTCCCCCCATCCTCCATGAAATCATCAGACCAAGATATATATATTTCATTCACTTCTTCCATACTGTGACGGAAAATGTTCCTTATGAATGAGTCAGCAGGCTAAAAAGTGTGTTCCTGTGTGGAACATGTGTACAGCGTTAGCCCCTTCTGAGGAATTTTTTACTATAATTGTTGCATTTGTTGTGAACAAGCATTTTGTCCTATGGAAATTCAAATGGCAGTTGCATGAATAGATTAATAAAATATGAAATTGTGTGCAAGACCAAAGTATTGATCGTAAGCATTCTTAAAAAATGTTCATCAAGTACGATAAGGCCAGGATTGCCATGTTTATTTGTTTAAAACATAAATAAAGCATGGCATATACTTATTTAAAATAAAATAAATGTCTTAAATACAGGCTTCAAGGACTGCCTATGTGCTTATTTTTCTAGTGTGACTTAGGTGTGGTTGTTTATCTTTAGGTTACATTCTTTAAACAGAGCTTTACTTGTTGTGCTTTGGAACCAGCCCTTCGTAATGTCTCAGTTCATTCAAATCAGTTTGCAAAGCAGCCCAAAATGAAAATGGCAGTTAATAAAAGGGTGATGTATACAACACATTACAAAGCCAGTTTTTGTACTTTTTCTTGCTTGTTGAGGGTTAACTTGTCTCCCCCCCCCCCATAGAATGAAAGAAAATTGTATTGCAGCTTGCTTGGGAAGGCCACTGGGACTGTCTTTATTCAGTGAAGCATGTTTATAAGGCTTATGTTGTGTATTTTCAATTTGTGATGTGATGCACATAATCAACAAACTGCTGTTGAAAAGATGCATTTTATAGGAGGTTTAGTGGAATTTTGAGTTGAGAATTGTCCAAATTGTCTGAAATATTAGGCAACCCAATATTAAATAAAAACTATATATTAGCTTGGTATTAAGCTGGATGGATATAGCCATAATTTGTGCATAATGTAATTTTCATCTTGAAACAAGCGAATTCAAAACTTTATGTGAAAATTATTTTATTTAATAATACCAGCAAGAATTTAAGGACAGCATAGCACGTACATCCCTTATACCAGGGGTGTAAAACATGTGGCCCACGGGCCGGATATGGCCCACAGAGGGCTGAAATCTAGCCCCTGAGCAACTTCCTTCTCCTGCTTTCTTTCCTAGGGCTGCTGCTGCAGCCGCATCATAGTTTGCTTTCCCCCCAGCTCTCTTGTGGCTTTTGCTTCCTGTTTCCTCCCCCTTGTCTGCCTTCCCCTCCCTTGCGCTCTCTCTCTCTCACACACACACACAACTCTGTGGCTGCTGGCTGCTTCCTGCTTCGTGTGGGAGAGATACAAAGACAAACCTCTGTCTGTCTCTATCTCTCTCTCTCTCACACACACAGGGCTTCTGCTTCCTTCTTTGGGGCTGTTCCTCCTCTTTTGGGGAGGGAGGGGAGGAGACAGAGAAAACAAAGTTGAAATCCCATTGCAGCTTCAAGACCAACAATGTTTTATTCCAGGTATAAGCTTTTGTGTTCAAGCATACCTCTTTGGAGGGGGAGAGTGGGTGGGTGGGTTCTTCTGACAAGCACAGTGTACATTGTGGAAATTATTTTGGCTTATTCTGAACCAGAGATATTATCAAGGCTTATTCTGAACCAATTATTTTGGCTTTTTCTGAAGCAGAGATATTATCAAGGAAGAACACACAAAGAGTATTCCTGCAGCCAAAAGAAATGAAAGGTCTCAACGGATGACTGATGAAATATTTAAAATTTTTAAAAATAGATGATAACCAAAAGTAAAAGGGGATAGAAATAGAATCAGAAGTCTAAATGCAGCGTTCCAGCGACTGGCACATTGAGACAAAGAGAACTATTATAATAACCAGCATAAAGAAATAGAAGACAA
>NW_015160876.1:547577-552589 GCF_001447785.1 Gekko japonicus
GGAGGCATCGCGCGGTAAGGCGATTCACCAGGGGGAATGTCTGGTCATGCTACGATGGATTAAAAAGATGGGGATAAAATTCAAGCTGTCATAATGACGGGATTAGCTGCCCGTCTGAACGCACCCTTAGGTCAGCAACTGAATGTTGTGGTTTCTAATGTCAGGTTGAGGAACTCGTGGAGATTGGGGATGGAGCCTTGGGAGGACAGGGACCTCAGTGGGGTACAATGCCATACAGTCCACCCTCCAAAGCATCCATTTTCTCCAGAGGAACTGATCTCTGTAGTCTGGAGATGAGCTGTAATTCCAGAGGATCCTCAGGTCCCACCTGGAGGCCGGCATCCCACCAGCAAAAACCCTGGCCTAGCCCATAGTCACTCGTGCACAGGGAAGTTTTAAGTGTTCCCCCACCTTCTCTTGACCACTGTGCATGAGCATAGCTTAGGCTGCCAACTAAATCCAGAGCCAATCACATCCCACCTCTGTACCCAATCACCCCAGCAGTACATAAACACAGTAAGGACAACCATAGTTCAGATGATGGGGTGTGTGGCATAGTGCTGTGTTTCTCAGGCCTCTGTCTGCAATCTTGCACTTCAGTGGTGGGAAATGCACCAAAATACACTTAACACCACAAGGTAAAGGTAAAAGTTCCCTTGCTCGAAAGCCAGTCGAATCCGACTCTAGGGTTGCAGTGCTCATCTCCGTTTCAAAGCCGAAGAGCCAGTGCTGTCCGAAGACGTTTCCGTGGTCATGTGGCCGGCATTACTAAACACCAAGGCGCACGGAATGCTGTTACCTTCCCACTGAAGTGGTACCTATTTATCTACTTGCAATTTCTTGCTTTCAAACTGCTAGGTTGGCAGGAGCTGGAACTAGAGACGGGAGCTCACTCCGTCATGCGGCACCCGGGTCTCGAACTGTTGAACTATCGACCTTCCACAGCCTGCAGTTCAGTGTCTTAACCACTTGAGCCACCGCAGCACCACAAAGGGAGCACTTAATTGTATTCTGTCTCTTGCACAGGCCCTAAATGGAATATACCACTCCACCAATGGGAAGAGTGGTGTGGGGACAAGTACCTTACATGTGTAAGCAAGGGTGAGGTATCAGCAGCCACAAACTGGACTTCTGCAACTATCTCCCCCTGCCTCCTTGCATTGACATGGTGTTTCACTCTAATAATCTTGACTTCTATCTGAAGAAATGTGCGTGCACATGGAAGTTTATACCCAAAATAAAAGCTTGTTGGTATTAAAGGTGTCAGTGGTCTCAAATCTTGACTCCTGCAACGGTGGCAGCAGTAAGTGCAGTTCTGAAGGGGGAGGGGCTAGTAGATATGCTGGCATCACGGTTCTGGGGCTGTCAGCATCATACCATGCCAGGGCACCCCTCCCCTACAGGTGGGGTGCACAAGAAGCACAGCTGCAATTTGGCGCACCAGTCTGCCCCTGTAGTGCTACAGCTGGTCAAACACTTATGACACCTGATGTCATGCAGCATCAGAGCTCCATGGAGCCGTCATAGCAGCAGTGCAGTCAGTTTCCACAGGGAATGGGGAAGTGTTGGGCGAATCATTACTTGGGTTGCCAGTCTGCAGGTGGGACTGGGGGGATCCCTTGATTTTTTTAAAATTAAATTTATACCCCGCCTTCCCCATACGGGCTCAGGGCGGCTTACAAAAGAGGCAGATGCCATAACAACAGTTAAAACAACATAAAAACAATAATTAAACAGCATAAAACAATCATTAAATAAAGTGCGGTGCTCGTTGATGTTCAATCTTCTTAGACTAAGATGGATTCCTTTTATCAACCTGGCCTGACACATCCGTTCTTTGGTCATCTGGCGTCTGCCCAGGGCTGGCTCGCCTCCCGATCTAACCCACCGTTAAAGATGGCAATGCGGTGGTGGTGCAATAACGGTGGCGGCTCCTATGCGAAAACCTGGCGGAAGAGCTCCGTCTTGCAGGCCCTGCGGAAGATCCTTGGTGCCGGGAACCGGATCTGCTCTGGGAGCTCGTTCCACCAGACAGGAGCCGCCGCCGAGAAAGCCCTGGCCCTGGTTGTAGCCAGCCTGATGTCCTTGGTGCCGGGAACCACCAATAGGTGCTGCGCCCCCGACCGTAGTGCAGGCTCCTGCCTGCCGCCAACCACCTGGCCAGTGGTGGGGGAAACCCCACCCCCCAACAGCCATGATCCCATGCGATGTCCCCGACACGATAACATCACACAAAAGTGACATCATCACACCAGGTGTTGCATGAGGACGCTCTGTTTTTGGGGCAAACGTCTACAGTTTTAGCCCAATTTTATGAAAAGAGCTCGCCCGGCATGATGATGTCACCTCCACGTGATGTCTTCATGTCGGGGATGTCACGTGTGGTGACACTGCCCCGCCCCCCCACTCCCAGAAAGCTCCCTCCCACCCCCGCCAGCAGGAGGTAAGGACCTGGCAACCCTAATTATTACATGATCCTCCAAGGGGCACCCCCTTCAAGGTGGAGGGGTAATTCCGGATCCTGCCAAAGCCCCATGTACGGAACTCTAGCAGTCACTTGTGGCTGTCAGTCTGAGGCATTGTTCGTGACTGCCCATGCCTCTCTTTAGTCTTTGTGCAATCCAACAGGGAGGAGACCATGACGGATGTAATTCCCGCTGCAGTACAAATCATCAGCCAAACCTACAGCATGACTACTAGTTGCAGTGACGACCATGGGTGGTAATTGACCTGTTTTGAAATTGCTAGCTGACTCATTCCAGCCCTCTTTTGTCCAGATCTAGATGTGGCTATTTTTTCTCATTTAAATTTAACCTCAGTGGTAAATAAAATCTCCTGCCAACGTAGCAGTTCGAAAGCAAGAAATTGCAAGTAGATAAATAGGTACTGCTTCGGTGGGAAGGTAACAGCATTCCGTGCGCCTCGGCATCTAGTCACGCCGGCCACATGACCACGGAGACGTCTTCGTAGAGCGCTGGCTCTGCAGCTTGGAAACGGAGATGAGCACTGCCCACTAGAGTCAGATTTGACTGGCTTTCGAGCAAGGGAAACCTTTACCTTAAAGAAAATAACCTATTTCTTACTTGACATAGACCCTTTGTTAATATGGTTTCCCTTTGAGCACTGTCAGCCAAGAAACTTTGAATGAAAGTGTTGTCTGATTAGGTAGTACATTCCACACATTTGATGTCATTTTAAATCTGTTTTGTGGAATTGATATTTGAATTTTACCGTTCTTTTAATCATAAACTTTGGGGTTTGTAGGGTTTTTGAGTTGTTTCTCCTTTTACATTTTGTATTTTTAATGTTACGATTTGAGTGGCCTTTGCCTGTTAGCAATAAGTAGATGATGATGATGGTGACCTGATTGCAGCTGAGCTCCTGCGCCATCTTGAGCTGCTCCTACAGCCATCTTGCCAGTATGTTCGACCCTCTCATTGCTATGCAGTGACTGGGGTGGCTGTACCTGTCTCTCTATAGTGTTCTAAATAAATAAAGTCTGTCCCCGTGTCTTGCGAAGAAACAGAAACCTTACTGGAAGGAGGGATCTGGCAACCGTATTCATTGGACCGTGTCACAATTTTCCCACTTACATGGGGAGGGAGGAGTCTAAGGGGGGCATAGATATGCTCGGGGCTCCTTTTGTAGCAGGGACTCCTTTGCATATTAGGCGACACACCCCTAATGTAGCCAATCATCCAAGAGCTTACAGTAGCCCCTGTAAGAGAGAGGTTATTTGGCCTCTCGCTGTAGAGGGGTTCTCTACAGCGCCCATAATCGGAGGCAACCCTTTCAACTCTTCGTTTTAGGTACAGAAGAAGAAGATAGAAGAATATAGCATTATGTGAGTTAGTAGAAACTGTAGTTTTTGTGTGGTATTATGAGGATTAATAAGTTATGGGGAAGTTGGATGGGATCCATAAACGGGTAAGATAGGGGCATAAGAAAAGAAGAGGGATTAAAAGAGAGAGAAAAATGTTTTTGGCTGTTGTAATAGTAACCTCAGATGAATTTTTTTCCCCTTTTGTTTGTATGTTTGTTTCAAGATTGTTTAAAAATGGAAAATGAGCATATCAATAAGATAAATAGTGAATTATGATTGTGTTGAACGGATATGCTCAACAATAAAAAGTGAATGCAGTAGCCCCTGTAAGAAGAGCTCTGTCAACTCTTGGAGGATTGGCTAGATTAGGGGTGTGTCGCCTAATATGCAAAGGAGTTCCTGCTACAATGCTGTTACAAGTGAGAGGGGAAAAGGGTTTCCACACTCCCCCATATCAGTCCTGACATCCAATAAGGCAGACAGCGTGCCTGTGGGGGAGGTTCTTGGAGTTAGGGTTGCCAGTCCAACGTTCCCTCTAAGCTGTGAAGTCCTGTGAGCAAAAATTCTACTTCTTGAGCTACTGGCAATAAAGTTGTGAGCAAGTGATTTGGCTGCTGCATAAGTTAGTTTCCTCTGGAGCCCCATCCTTCCCGAGCTAAGATAAAAATGTGTGAGCTGGAGGCTAAAAAACAGTGAGCTAGCTCACACTGACTCAGCTTAGAGGGAACAGTGGTTGCCACCTCTGTTTTGGGAAGTACCTGGAGATTTGGGGCATGGAGCCTGAGGAGGGAGAGGTTTGGGGAGGGGTGGGACCTCAGTGGGGTATAATGCCATAGAGTCCACCCTCCATAGCAGCCATTTCCTCCAGGGGAACTGATCTCTTATTGCTCGGGGAGCAGTTATACTTCTAGGAGACGTCCAGGCCCCACCTGGAGGCTCAGCAACAAACACACGGGAAACACGGCAAGGTTGAGCAAACATAGAAAAACGCCGTGTTAGAACAAAACACACAATACTATTATGCTACTATGTCTTCATATATTGATTTAAATCATATACTTAAATATATTAGAGAGCATAGTAACATTCTTATTCAGGGGTCGTTTCGTAGAAAAAGAGCTAGGGGAACTCATTAGCATAACTCATTAGCATATACCACACCCCCTGACATCACTGGAAGTGTGTCATA
>NW_015160876.1:552847-555133 GCF_001447785.1 Gekko japonicus
TGCTTTCCAAAAAGAGATACAGCAAGCATCAAAGCGACACGCCTCCCAGGCAAAAACTGCGTGTTTCGAGAGATTCTTCTTCAGGCAAAATTATTTTTCCTGGAACTGAAATACAAACAGAATCTACTTTACATAGTAACCAAGGAAAAAAAGAGCTAGCTTGCTGTACTCACCCAAAGCTCGCAATGCTACAGTGCACAAGTCAACAATTCTATAGAAGGCTTCTCCGGTTCTCCATAGGAACAACCCAGAGAGACCACTCTAATAAAGCACAGCTGCACCGATGATTCCAAAAAATGAAAGGAACAGTACTTATAACATCTCGCAGAGTTAACACCTATAACTAAGCTAATTGATTGGATTCTGAACCAGATTGTAAAATTACAGCATTACAATCTTAACAGCATTACAGGATAGCATTAAAAAATTCAAGGGGAAATCCCAGCATTGCATACATGACCCAAAACCCAATAATTACAGAATAGCATTACAAAATTTAAGGGGAAATCCCAGCATTACATACATGACCCAAAACCCAATAATCACAGAATAGCATTACAAAATTCAAGGGGAAATCCCAGCATTACATACATGACCAAAGACCTAGTAATAAAGATACTACTTGTGGAAAACAGACAGCATGAATAATAAAATGCACCAAAACCCAGACTGCAATACCCACAAGTACACCATTTATAAGTATATGATTTAAATCAATATATGAAGACGCAGTAGCATAATAGTATTGTGTGTTTTGTTCTAACACGGCGTTTTTCTACGTTTGTCCCACCGGGAGGTTGGCAGCCCTACGTGGAGTGCAAGCATTGTTTGGGTGAATGGGAGCTGATGGTGGTGACAGGCCCTTGAGTGTGTGAGGGACATGGTGCATAGGAACTTGTCAGTCAAATGATGAACGTCTGGGATAGCACAGACCAGGGGCGTCAAACATGTTAGTATTCTATGGCTGCTTCTGATGTCAGGGGTGCTGGGGCATGCCGAATGACGAAGTGCGTTTAAAAAAAACGGCATTCCCCCACCTGGCCAGAGGAAACTTGGCACAAGTGGCTTGGAATTCATGTAGTTTTCCAATTCAAAATACTTGTAGAATAATCAGTAAGAAATATGACCAGAATGAAGGTGACAATGATTCTTTCAGATCACAGAAGTAGGGTAGCAAGTGTAGTGGTAGTAAATATATGACGATACGTTTAGAAAATTAAGCTGTGGTATCTTTTGATTTTTTTTTTTTGCCACATGAGAAAAGGGATATCAAAACCACATAAACAAGCACGTGCACTGATTTGGATTAAATATGATTTATAAATGGTAGAGTGTAATTAAATGCAAATCACAAGCTTAATTAAGATTTACACAGTGCTCATTCTGGCAACAGCTAGAAAGTGAATGGAGCTTAGAATGATTAGTGGTACGTATCACTTAACTAACATTCTGCAGTGCATCAGGCTCTCCTTTTGCCAATTTGGAACTTGGAAATATTTACCTATGTAGCCTCTATAACTCTCAACATGGACCAGCGTTACCGGGTAATTCAGTGCCATCAGATTCGGCTTGCCAGCCCCCAGGTCCAGGTGGGGGACCCCCTCAGTTTCCAGGGCTTCTTCCTGTCACAGACCAGCTGGCTGGCGGGGGAAACCCTGCCTCTAAACAGGGATGTCGCGGCATGAAGTCCCCAACACGATGATGTCACACCCAGAAGTGATGTCATCATTTCAGGGATGTCATGTGGGGATGCTCTGATATTTGGGCAAACTCTATGGCTTGAGGGCGAAAGAACCATAGAGTTTTGCCCAAATACCAGAGCAACGTGATGACACCACTTCTGGGTGATATCATTGCCTCAGGGACGTTGCATGGCGATGTTCCCACCCGCCCCTGGAACAACCCCAAATCCCCCTGCCAGAGCGACGAGGGGACCTGGCAACTCTGCATCAGATTTGTAATTGAAAATGGCAGGGGTCATTTCCTGCTGGAATGTACAGGAGTGGAGCTCCGGCAGTAAGGAGCCCAGGGGGTGGGCACATGCAGCAAGCCCCGCCCCCTGCTCCCAGCAGCCCTCAGTTGGGCCACAAGGAGCAAGAAGCAGCCAGGTAAGTTGCAGAGGCCCCCCCACCTTCAGGTACAAGCTCTCCCTCCTCTGTGAGGGCAAATCCTGTGCATTCCCCCCCCCAATAGCTAGCAATCCAAAACAGTCCAGTGGCACCTTTAAGACCAAGTTTTATTCAGGTACAAGCTCTCCCTCCTCTGTGAGGACAGATCTGCATGTCG
>NW_015160876.1:555571-560303 GCF_001447785.1 Gekko japonicus
ATAACTTGTGTTAAATTGTCTTCTTTCCTTATTGGAGCTAATGGCTGCCAAGAAATATGCGGTTTCAATCAGGAAAATAACACGATGTAGGGTGAAGAATTAACCCCCACCCACCCAGTACTGTGGCCCTGGTATTTATCCCCATCCCAATGTAGTTTTTTTCGGGGGGTGGTAAAGATTATGTTGTGACATTTGATTGCAGATCAGCAGTATAACACTGAGAATTTGAGACTTCCTCATCTTTTTGTGATATGTTTGAATGCAGTTATGTTTGAATGTGAGCATTTGGAAGAAAACTCAAACCCATGACCCATCCAGTGTCCCACTTTATCAGTGTCACAGTTTATTCTCTTTCTGAAGCAGATTTCAAACAAAGCTGATTTAAGATGCATGTGTGAAAATATCCTGAGCTAGTTTGTGTGAGGAAGGTTCAGGGTGTAAAGACAGTGTACTGCAGAAGTGCTGAACAGGCTGCCTTTAGAAAGTGGAGTACAATCTTCAAGATTCTGTACATATTTCATATCTGAGAGAAAGTGAGAGAAGATGTTCATGTGTTTAATAGGTACAACACATAGGTATATTGAAAGTGTTAGAGATGAGCAAAAGGGACTCTGAACATGTTCAGAGGCCCTTTTGTATTCTTGTTTCACATATGACTGGCGTACCGACTGCCTAGTGCACTGAATCTGCTGGAGGTGGTGGCTGGCTGGGTTTTGGCGTTCCCAAGACTGATATTTCCGGGGGACTTCAGTGTCCATGCCGATGCTGCTGCCTCCTTTCAGGTGTCAGAGCTGGTGTCTTCCACGGCAACATTAGGACTCTCCCAGTTTGTATCAGGTCCCACACATCGAGCAGGTCTCACACTAGAGTTGATCTTTGGCATGGGGATGGAGATGGATCTGATTGTTAAGGAGGAAGTGCCATGGTCAGATCACTTTGCCCTAAAGGCCTGGTTGGGTGCTCCAACCCCCTCTCGTCTAGGCAGCAAGTTGATTTATGTTTGTCCGTGGAGACTAATGGACCCAATTGGGTTCCAGAATGCTCTGTGGGATCCGATGCCCTCTGGTGACTCATTATATGAGCTGATAGAGGACTGGAACTCCCGCCTCTATGAAGCCATTAATGAAGTCTCCCACATGTCCTCTTCATTCGCGTTCTAAATCATCCCCCAGTATACTATGGAACTCAGGAGGATAAAGAGGGAGCTTAGACAACTAGAGCGAGTTTGGTGGCACGCTCGTGATGAAGCTGCAAGATCATTTAATAGTATGTTTATGGAATCCTATGAAGTGGCAGTGAAGGCTGCAAAAAAGGAATTTTATTCAGCCTCCGTCACATCTGCTAGCTCTCGCGCAGCACAATTGTTTAGGGTAATTAGATCCTTAAAATAATCCAAAATGTTAGAAATTCAACCATTAGCTGTGTGGCGTTTGTGAGCTTTTTTTGCGGATAAAGTCTTGTCGCTCTGCCACATCTTCCTGGTCAGTATTGATTACAGTATGTGAGCTGGAGGCCCTTGGCCATCTTTGGATTCAATATTCGATCATTTCAACCAGCTCACTCAGGCTGATGTCGACAGGCTCTTGGGTGCTGTTAGACCAACCACATGCCTCTTAGACCCATGTCCCTCTTGGCTGGTGAAAGCCAGTGGTGAGGGAATACAGGCTCCCTGGTAGACACTATCAATCTGTCCCTGGATTTGGGGGTCTACCCGGAGGGATTAGATGAGGCAGTGGTGGTACCACTCTTGAAAAGCCTCCTTGGATCCTACAGATCCTTCCCATTACCACCCAGTCTTGAATCTGGTGTTTCTGGGTAAGGTAATTGAGAGAGTGGTAGCCAAGCAGCTCCAGAGTTTCCTGGATGACACATTGGCACTGGACCCATGCCAGTCTGGTTTCCACCCCGGCCATGAGACAGAGACGGTGCTGGTCGCTTTCACAAACAACCAGACAGCTGGATTGAGGTGGGTCAGTGCTGCTGCTACTGCTTGATCTTACTGCAGTGTTCAACACGGTTGACCATGGTCCTCTGACCCACTGCCTCAGTGACATAGGAGTGGCTTACCTCATTTCTCCAAGGTCAAGGACAGAGGGTAGCAACTAGATACCCCTTAATATGTGGGGTTCCTCAGGAGGCAATCCTCTCTTTGATGTTGTTCAACATCTATATGTGCCTGCTTGCCCAGCTGGTGTGGAGTTTTGGGCTGGGGTGTCACCAGTGCGTTCATGACACCGAGCTGCATCTGTTGATGGGCGGCCGCCCAGACATCACCCCACAAAATCTGGCCAAGGGGCTGGAGGCCCTGGTGAGATGGCTGAAAAAAGAGTTGGCTGAGACTGAATCCAACTCAGACAGAGGTTCTGTGGTGGTGGTGGAGATTCAGGTTTGGGGTGCCAACTCCCTACTCTTGACATTGTGCCCTTAACACTGGCACAGACTGTCAGGGGTTTGGGTGTGGTTCTGGTTACCTCTTTATCAGTGGAGGCACAGATCACAAATGTTGCCAAGCTGGCGTTCTTCCAGGTATGCCAAGTGAGGCAACTGGCCCCCTTCTTCTCTTTCCCCTACCCAGCAACGGTCACCTCCAGGTTGGACTACTGTAACTCACTCTATGCTGGCCTACCCTTGAGACTCATCCGGAAACTCCAGCTGGTCCAGAGTGTGGCGGCATGGGTCCTAACTGGAACATCACGGACAGCACACATTCAGCCTGTGCTATGCCAGCTACACTGGCTTCTGGTGGAGTACCAAGTCTTGGTACTGACCTTTAAGGCCTTGAGCGGTCAGGGGACCCACATATCTTTGGGACCGTCTCCTCTGATATGTCCCCCTAAGGGCGTTGCGCTCTGCAGAGAACAATCTGCTGGTGATCCTCAGCCCAAAGGAATTGCAGCTGTCCTTGATCAGAGCCAGGGCCTTTCCCACCCTGGCTCTCACCTGCCGGAACTCTGTGCTGAACGACACCTGTGCCCTGTGGGACCTAATGCAGTTCTGCAGAGATTGCAAGGCAGAGATGTTCCACCAGGTTTTTGGCTGAGGACAATGACGGGTACCATCTTACTGGCACTCCCCCCACCTTTTTTTCCTGCCTCCTTTCCATCTCCCTGTGGGGCTGTGACTTAATTAGAATTCGAAGTGTTAACGTTGTCTGATAATGTTTTTATCTATGTATTATTTAAATTGTTCTCCTATTTATGAATGTTTTTATCATTATATTGTTCACTGCCCTGAGACCTGTGTATTCAGGGGTAGGGCGGTCTATACATTTAAATTATAAATAAATAAATATTCCAATAATTAGTTATGGTATTGAAAAAGAATGCTCTAAACACACGCAGGGAAAAAATGGCTACTTAAACCCCCCCTCCTATGTAGGAGAAGCCTATGAATTTCACATCAGAAACAGTGTTGAAAAGACCCCATTAGGTGCAAAATAAATGAATTTACCTTATATGTAAAACTAGCAGTAAAGCCCGTTGTGGAAATAAATACAACGAGATCTAGAAAGAGGCTCTGGGGGAGTGTGTGCCCTGTGGGACCTAATGCAGTTCTGAAGAGCTTGCAAGGCAGAGATGTTCCACCAGGTTTTTGGCTGAGGACAATGACGGGTACCATCTTACTGGCACTCCCTCCTCCCCCCCTTTTTTTCTTTCTTTCCGACCTTTCCATCTCCCTGTGGGGGAGTGACATAATTAAAATTTGAAGTGTTAACGTTGTCTGATAATGTTTTAATCTATGTATTTTTAAAATTGTTCTATTTATGAATGTTTTTATCGTTATATTGTTCACTGCCCTGAGCCCTGTGTATTCAGGGGTAGGGTGGCCTATACATTTAAATTATAAATAAACAAATATTCCAATAATTAGTTATGGTATTGAAAAAGAATGCTCTAAACATGCGCAGGGAAAAAACGGCTACTTAACCCCCCCCCCTCCTATGTAGGAGAAGCCTATGAATTTCACATCAGAAACAGTGTTGAAAAGACCCCATTAGGTGCAAAATAAATGAATTACTCAATTATATATAAGGAGAGATTCGCTTGCTCTATGCCAGTAGTAAAATCTATAACGATAAGGTTTGCATAGCAGTCCATGTACAATATCTTAATCTAGTGTTAAATAGGAATAGATCTTCCTTTTGAAGCTGTATTCTAAAAGGGACTTTAAAAAGCTTAATAGAAGCTAGTGATGTATCGCTTTACAAATGTGTTGTGCCATTGCTCTAGTTCTTGCCGTCCTTCCGTTCTGCTTTGATCATTTTAAGTAGGTTGAGTAAAGCTAGGACGTTTACTGTATCTTTGCTGTTTCAGTGAATAAGGAAATTATGCTGTCCTGTCCCTTGCAACATTTTGAGGAAAAATTGAGTACAATCCAAGAAGTTCTGATACTGTGTAATATAATTTGTTATATACAGTAGGATTTTCTCTCCCTTCCTGTGTATCCAGTCTGTGGGTGGCCAGGAAGATCTATACTGTCCAGAATTCAGGCATGTTTATGGAAAAGTGAATCCAGATTGGGACACACTTTCATTTCTTGTCCTTTCAAGGACAAGTGGTCACTTCCCTCTTCTGTCCTTTATCTTAAGGATTCTCCACTATCCGGATGCAAAAACCATGAGGTCTCAGTTTCAATGTGGTTTTATTGACACTTCCTGTTTCCATTTGAGCTGTAATCAGTGCCAGCTGCCTAGGGCTCCTGATCCACAGAAATATTAGGGTAAAACATCTTT
>NW_015160876.1:560444-569357 GCF_001447785.1 Gekko japonicus
CCAAAGCACCACCACCGAAAATTGGTGGAGGTACCATCAGGGTACAAGCGGGCCCTGGGAAGAAGACTGGTTATCTGCCGTTTTGGAACTTACGTCGTTGGTCCGGATCCACCTTACCGGAACCCATCTTGGAACTGGGAACATCAGAGCACCAATACTTTGTTGTATGATTGTTATGTTTTTATTTGGTTTTAATTGTTTTAATTCTGGCTTTTGCCCCAATTGTCAGCCGCCTTGAGCCGCCAGGGGAGGGCGGGATATAAATCGAATTATAAATAAATAAATAAATATCAACATTGTAATCTTGCCACACAAATGGCAGCTTTCAAATGGGTGGAAGAGTGAGGGCTAGCTGTCCCTCTAGTGTTCCTTTAGCTTTGTGGGAATATTTTATTCTGCTGATTTCTCCAATATCAGCCATGCAAGGTATAATAGTATCTGAAGTGAATCTGTTCAAATATCAGTTCAAAAGAATGTTCTGGGGAAAATAATAGAAAATATAGTTTGAATTATTTAACAATGGATGAGCACTCAAGTGGTTCTTTTTAAGCAACAATCAATCATCACCCATTAGTAATACTGTCATTTCTTGATATAATAATTTTTGATGTAAGAGTTACTACCTAAATGTTGCTAATGTATATGATTTTAATTGTAACCTGCCATCTTCTACACAGCCTTAGGAAAATGGTGCTTCAGAACTTGGGGTTTTTGCCATCAGAATACGAAGGGTTGCCATAAGACCTTCATTTTGTTGGCCTTTCTCTTTCCATTCAGTTTTGGCACCAAGACCAGCTCTTTGCCAGTAATATGAAGTCCTGAAAACTGTTTTGGGCCATCTCTAAGAGAAAGACTAAAGGCCAACAGAGAAGGGCAGGATTAAGTATATATCCACCTTAATGTCATTATAGTCACCAGGAAACAGGCAGTCTTATAAGACAGAGGGAGGGGAGGCTCTGAAGCAGCTGCCTTCTGGACTGAAAAATGCCCAGTCACCCATTTTGGCCTCTCCTCTAGTTTCTTTAAACCCCAACTGACCACAATCAAATAAAAAGGGGGGAAATAGGCTTTGAATAAAATACAGGTAGTGTGTAAACAAGCAAACTCCGGAGCATGACGGAAGACAATAGGGCCTGGCGTGATGTGGTCCATGGGGTCGTGAAGAGTCGGACTCAACTTTGCGACTGAACAACAACAAAGCTATGTACTCCCTAAGGGTTTCTTTTGTGGAAACCTGCTAGACCAAGGCTGTAAGAACACGAGAAGAGTCCTGTTAGATCAGATGAGTGGCCCATCTAGTCCACCATGCTGTCTCACACAGTAGCCAACCACCTTCTCTTAAGGGCCCTTTAAATGGTAGGGAAAAAGTGGGGATGCAATGACGTCATGCAGAGTGATATCATCACATTGGGGATGGCCACGCCCCCTCCTGGAACGCCCCCAAATCCCCCCCACCCCGCCAGGGAGAAGATCAGACCTGGTAACCCTACCTCTGCAAAGAAAGCAAGACTGGAGCCAATGTAGAGCCAATAATACACTCTAAAGCATAAGTAATATGCTGAATACAATTGCTTTATACTAGATAGCCACTATTAAGTGTACAAAATTTCCCCAAACATTTACAATAACAAGATAATACAATAGAATGTCAGTAGCTGCCAACAGCCCCAAGATATCAATGGAAATCCTAAACAGTTACTGTTGGCAGTCAAAAGAGTATAAGGCTTATTGAGCTAAAAGCTACTAGAGCTTGACGAAGCAGCCGGCTTGTGCTTGGTTTTGTGTAATGACTTCCTCATAAGCAGCTTAACTGATGTTGTATACAAGTTTTCTTAATATGTGTAATCTCCTGGTTTTTAAGATACTTCTCTAGAGTTGCTACCATTAATATAGGGACTAGCCCTTATTTCCTTGGACCATATCTCATATGGGACCTGTCCTTGATAGACTAAGCTTCGTAGCCAAGGTCTAACCCTACCTCTGCTTCATCCACTTGCTGTTCTGCTTTGGCCTTTGGCCTTCCTTCCCTTGAGTATGCATGTTGCACAGTGAGTGTGGGCATTTGGAATATCTGCATCTTAACATGGGAAGTCTAGTTTTTACTACTGTTTGAATGCCTGATGATATCATGACGGCTTGGGTGTTCATGATTCTCCTCAATAAGATAATCTCTGATTGCATAGTGCCCAAGGATTCATTTCTTATTCCACGTTTAACATAAGGCGCTTTATCACCTTGTCAAACTATTCCTTGGTTCATACTTGTGTTGATATTTGTCTGGTCTGAGCACATTCCTTTAAGCCAGCTGAAAAACCTAAATCGGCAGCTCTTCAGATCAGAGCTGGCAGCATTTTTTTCCTCCATAGGCAATCCTAGTGTGAAGTTGGGACCAAATCTGAAGGCAGGTCTATTTACAGGGGCGTGTATCTGCAAGGAATGTGGAAGACAAGGCAGCGTGCTGACATTTCAGTTTTGTTTGCTGCACAGCTCCTTGAATGGAGTGTTGCTAAAGGCCATAATAGTTGCTTGTTCAAATAATAACATTTAGGAGTACTGAAAGAGGAGAGACGGCTGACTCCCTCCTCCACTGTGCTGTATCTGTTTTAAAACTGCGCAATCTTGTATGTTCATTCCTATTAACAAATGCTGGAATTCCAAATTCATGTTTGAGAATGACTTTGGAGTTCATAGAACACATCATAACTATTCAAGAAACAAGCCCTGTGCTTGGTATTTCAAGTGGCAAATTAATGAGATTGCTGACAACTCACTCGCTTTGTTTTTAAGGTATATTTTTCTTTCTGTCCGTTCTTCCGGAAGTAGATCTCTACTTAATAAACTGCCTTTCACTCTGTGTACAAATGGCTTTGTTTCATAAGCTGTGGTGGCTCAAGTGGTTAAGATGCTGAACTGCAGGCTGGAAGGCCGGTAGTTCAGCAGTTCGAGACCCGAGTGCCACATGACAGAGTGAGCTCCCGTCTCTGGTTCCAGCTCCTGCCAACCTAGCAGTTCGAAAGCAAGAAATTGCAAGTAGATAAATAGGTACCGCTTCGGTGGGAAGGTTACAGCATTCCGTGCGCCTCGGCGTTTAGTTATGCTGGCCACATGACCACAGAAACATCTTCGGACAGCGCTGGTTCTTTGGCTTGGAAACGGAGATGAGCATCGCAACCCTAGAGTCGGATTCGACTGGCTTTTGAGCAAGGGAAACCTTTACCTTTACCTAATAAATATGAAAAGCTAGCATTAACTGTAGTGCTTCTTTGGATCAAACGTGTTAATACAAGGAAGATCTCAGATCAGAAGTCCTAGCATCTTGATTTGTATGTAAAAAAGCTCAATTGGAATGGAGCAGCAGTGCTGGGTGTAGAAGCATTAACCCTTTTCACCTCAGGTCATTTTCAGATTTGACTCACCTTCTTGAAGCTCCTGCCAGCCTGGTGGAGAAGAAAAATAATCATGGATTCATATACCTGGACCCCTTCTCCCTGTGGAGCTAATAGTTATCTAGAGCTTGTATTCTAGTTTCCTTTAAATAAATGTTATTCTGTTCCTAGTTCTGACATAGTTAACATGTGTTGCCAATGCCATGTTATGCTAGAGAGAATTTGCCACTGTCCCTTCATTAGTTTGTGCTTCCTTCTGCTCAGTTACCTTTGAAGCAGATTATGTACAGGGTTGCAGCTATCAGCTAGGATTGCTATTTGTCATCTCAAAACTCTTGCATGTCCTTTTAAAAACAATGAAGCTGCAAGAAGAGAGGCTAATGCCACTGCACCTTCCTGCTGCCGCAGCAACCCCCTATATCCCCTATAAAGCTGCTGTTGAGGGTCAGAGTTCCCTGCTAAACCACATGCCACATGGCGTGGGCTGAGAGTTACAGGAAGGAAAGGGTACCAGATAAAATTACCCCTCCCATCTGTATGAACGGAGCATGCTGTCTGAATAAAGCAAAAGAGTGAGGTGAAACTAGTTTACATGATTCCCTCTGTAGTCCCTCATTGTCACAAGGCATATTGTTCAGTACGCCCACGCCCACTCTTCAGCAGTGATTATGCAGGAGACTACTGGAACAGAAGGTATGGAAGATCTACTTTATAGGCATTCCTTCAATTTGTGGGAGTTTGGCAAACTGTAGGTTAGAGTTCATTCAGAAGAAAGCCCCAAAACAGCTGAGTGGTGGGAGCAATCTGCTCCAGCCCCTCAACTGTTCCAGGTTTGCTGGTAATCCCCAAATATATCCAGGATTTTGGGGGGGGATTTCCCCCCGAGTTCTCCCAAAAAATCCCAGATACATTTGGGAATCAAAAATATACCCAAAAATACTGATATGGTGTTTTTCAGGTATATTTTCAGTTCAGATAGACCTGAATGCATACCCGAGTCATCTGTCATACTAGAGGGGTAAGGAATTAAGTGTCACAGTTATGAACTAAGTAAACTTAAGTGTGTTGGTTACCCTTGACTCCAGTGTTCTAATCTATATATCTAATAGCCAAGTCGCCCCCTGGTGTGCGGATACCTATTTCCGCACATCGGGGGGACCTGGGGGGGAGGGGGATTTTTGTGCACACTTGGGACGGTCCCCATGTGTGCACAAAAATCTGAAACCCTGTAAAAAATATTGGGGGGATGTTTAAATCCCCCTGAAACTGACAGAGCGTCCCCTGCGCATGCGCAGGAAATACTCTGCAGCCAGCCTCCCGCCGCCATTTCGGAGTGGGGGGGCGGCAAGGCCCGGGGGAAATCAGCAAGGCCTGGGCGGCTGCAAGCTGCCTAGCCTCGCATCAGAGTGGTGGTGGGGGAATCAATGAGGCCCGGGCGGCTGCAAGCCGCCTGGCCTCGCATCGAATGGATTCGACTGGCTTTTGAGCAAGGGAAACCTTTACCTTTACCTAATAAATATGGAAAGCTAGCATTAACTGTAGTGCTTCTTTGGATCAAACGTGTTAATACATGGAAGATCTCAGATCAGAAGTCCTAGCATCTTGATTTGTATGTAAAAAAGCTCAGTTGGAATGGAGCTGCAGTGCTGGGTGTAGAAGGGTTAACCCTTTTCACCTCAGGTCATTTTCAGATTTGACTCACCTTCTTGAAGCTCCTGCCAGCCTGGTGGAGAAGAAAAAAAATCATGGATTCATATACCTGGACCCCTTCTCCCTGTGGAGCTAATAGTTATCTAGAGCTTGTATTCTAGTTTCCTTTAAATACATGTTATTCTGTTCCTAGTTCCTACATAGTTAACATGTGTTGCCAATGCCATGTTATACTAGAGAGAATTTGCCACTGTCCCTTCATTAGTTTGTGCTTCCTTCTGCAGGGGCTCTCTTTGGCAGTTTGGTTTAAACCGTTTAAACGGTTTACACTGAGCTGCCCAACAGACCCTGCAAAGCAGGTGATCCTGCAGGGGGATCCTACAGTTTGGTTGAACAGCCCCAAAGAGGCCCAGCTGAGCTGGCGAGGAGAGGCCCCCCTTGGCTGTTTTGCAGGCTGTCTTCTGCAGTCCCTTTCAACACCCTCTGTTTAAAGGATCTGCAGAAGAAAGCCCCAAAACAGCTGAGTGGTGGGAGCAATCTGCTCCAGCCCCTCAGCTGTTCCCGGATTGCCAGTAATCCCCAAATATATCCAGGATTTTTGGGGGGATTTCCCCCCGAGTTCTCCCAAAAAATCCCAGATACATTTGGGATGCAGAAATATACCCGAAAATACTGATATGGTGTTTTTCAGGTATATTTTCAGTTTGGATAGACCTGAATGCATACCTGAGTTATCTGTCATACTAGAGGGGTAAGGAATTAAATGTCGTAGTTATGAACTAAGTAAACGTAAGTGTTTGTTAACCTTGACTCCAGTGTTCTAATTACCCCCTATAACCCATGGCAGACGCTATAGGTTCATGGGATAAAGGGTCCTGATCACTGACAGCTCTCTTTTCTTCTTTAAAGATTAAGTGATCCTGTATAAAGGGAAATAAAAGAAATCTACTTTGCCTCACACACCTAAAGTTGAAGGTGGACCTTTTAAAAGAAAAGGAGGGTGTGGGTAGTGAAATCGTTAGCAATCCTCCAGCCCAAGGGACTTGTTCTAGAGTGAAAGACGTGGACTAGGGGTTGCGACAGGAGATACTCTTATTCTTCCTTGCACTTGCTTCTTCTATAGCAGGTGGGTGCAGCTTGATGTTTATTGTTTATCCACTGGCACTTACATGCCTCCTGTCCTTGCAACATAATGGGGAGGTGAGTTAAATCACCTACTCCTGCAGCAGTGAGGGCCAATTTATATTTTGTTCTGTCTCCACACCAGAAAGGAAATGGAAAAGAGTACCACTGCTTTATTAGTGGGGGAATAGCAGGTGCCTTTACAAGCTGTGGGTAGCCCTGCCTTTACTATGTGAGTGTTGTTGTGATCGCTTGAATTGTAGACTCATTTCACGATTTGTCTGTTTCCCTGTAACATGCCTTGTGGTCACAGGCAGCTGCCATGTTAAATTATTTAAAGTGGACTCCAGAAGACAACCATACGTGTCTTGCCTTCACTTTCACATCATTTAAAAATTAGCACATAGAGTGTATAGTTTCTAATATGGAAAATCTTAAAATTAAAAATTAGCACACCATTTAAAAATTAGCACAAAATTAAAAATTTGCACAAAATTTAAGAATTGCCACAAAATGTAAAAATTAGCACAGTGGGAGACTGATATTCAGTAGTACCTCTTGCCTTTATAGGGTAGGAACTAAGTGGAAGGCTATGATCGTAGCTCTTACTATTCATTGACAAGTGAAACAAAATAAAAACCAGATGTACAATGTGTAATTATGCATTTGCATGCTGTCTACATCTGAAAACATTAAAAAAATACTGAACTAAACCTTCATAACAATGTCAAATAATTCAATTCGTTTAGTTGCTTTTGTATTTTAAGCATTAGCATTTGCTACGTTTTTATTTAGAAGGGATTCCTGACAAAGGTTGGATGAAACGTTGATAGCTAATATTGTGCTGTCATTTTTAAAGCCTGAGGAGCCTGCCTAGAGTGGAGTCAACGTTCTACATAAAAATTAGCACAGTGGGAGACTTATATTCAGTAGTACCTCTTGCCTTTATAAGGTAGGAACTAAGTGGAAGGCAATGATCGTAGCTCTTACTATTCATTGACAAGTTAAACAAAATAAAAACCAGATGTACAATGTGTAATTATGCATTTGCATGCTGTCTACATCTGAAAACATTAAAAAAATACTGAACTAAACCTTCATAACAATGTCAAATAATTCAATTCGTTTAGTTGCTTTTGTATTTTAAGCATTAGCATTTGCTACGTTTTTATTTAGAAGGGATTCCTGACAAAGGTTGGATGAAACGTTGATAGCTAATATTGTGCTGTCATTTTTAAAGCCTGAGGAGCCTGCCTAGAGTGGAGTCAACGTTCTACATAACTAATCTCCAGTCATGCCTAGAAATCTCATTGGAGTAAAAAAGGAGTGGAGAGATCCCACAGTAAGATGGAGGCGCAATTCCCTCCTCTTTTGCTATATAAAATCACCATCCTGTTTGTGTCTCTGTGCTTGATGAGCATTTCAGGCATAACTTATACTTACCTTGAGCTACATATGAGAGAAAATAAGAGAATAATTGGTACAAAAATAAAACGGGAACACTATAAAGTGCAGGCATTTGCTGATGATTTGGTGTTTATTCTTGAAGATCCGATAACATCCATGCCATACCTGCTGAATGAAACACAAAACTATAGTAAGTGGCAGGTCTAAAGATTAATTTGAATAAAACTAAGATCTTGACAAAAAATTGTTCTAAAGATAATTAAAATACAAACAATCTCAAACATTCAGGTGGTAAATAAAACTAAATATTTAGGTATATTAGTGACAAATAACAATAAAAATCGATATAAAAATAACTACCTAGCTTTATTAGAAGAAATAAAAAAAGACCTAAAAATGGCACGATTTACATATTTTTATGGGAAGAATTGCTACCATAAAAATAAACATTCTCCCACAATTTCTCTTCATAGCACAATGTATACCTATACTAAAAAATACTAAATTCCTTGAAGACATAGATCGCTGCACTAGAAAATTTATTTGGCATGCAAAAACCCCCACAAATCAATAGAAAACGTCTTATAGATAAGAAAGAAAGAGGTGGACTAGCTCTACCTAGGGCTGCTAAGTGGGGGCGGGGGGTGGGTAAACCCCCACTTTGGAGGCCTGATTTCCGCCGCCGTGGAATCGGGCCCCGGGGAAGCCCACCCCTGCGTGCGCGTCACCAGGAAGTGACGTGGCCACGCCGGGCATGCTGGGGGGGGCGGGGCCACTGCCATACAAGGGGAAACTCTATGGTTTTCCCTTGTATGGCTGTGGCCCCACCCCCAGCATGTCTGGCGTCTTCCCGTCACTTCGGGTGATGTGCGTGCAGCCCCCCGCTCCTGGCGAAGATACACTTGGCAACCCTAGCTCTACCTGACTGGGGATTATACTACCAAACTGCAGTGATAGGCTGAATAAGAGACTGGATAACTCTGGAAGATGAAAGACTCCTACAGTTAGAAGGGCATGACCTACCCATGGGTTGGCATGCACACATATGGTATAACTTAGATAAACCACAACAATACTTCCAAAATGACATAATAAGAGGCCCCTTAATAAAAAATTTTTTTTGGGGGAAATTAAAAACAGATTTTACAATAAAATTCCGAAATGGATTTCCCCACTAGAGGCTTTTATAATGCCGGCATTATTAGACAATAGTAAAAAAGTGACATATGAAATGCTATTAACAGAAAAAAAATGAATTTAAATGAACAGAAAAAAACCATTTAAAATACTTGAAACAAAAAAATATAAATCTCACTAATTGGGAAAAATTCAATTAAAATCCAGATTT
>NW_015160876.1:572244-574848 GCF_001447785.1 Gekko japonicus
ATTTCATGCTTGCAAATAAGGCCGCTACAATTACTGGCCCTGAATGGATCAGTTTCAGTCTTGATAGAGAAATTCCTATGATTCCAGAATTACTTTTGCTTGATTATGGAGCTCTGAGGGAACTTTAGCCTGTTCTTTTAAATCTAATCGTGGTGGCTACACTTTTTTATGCCCAAGCAGTACGAATGGGAATGGAGGCATTGCACCATCTAATGTGTTGTACTGTATGCACTTTAGTAGAAACTGTTAATTTATGTTTTAAAGTACTTATTATGATATTTTATAGAGTTTTAAGTTTTATGTATGTCAATTAGGTACATTGTACCGCAGTGTTAGCCGCCCTGAGCCCGCTTGCGGGATGGGCGGGGTATAAATATAATAAATAAATAAGTAAAAATAAATAAATAAATAAATTCCAGAATTACTTTTGCTTGATTATGGAGCTATGTGTCTGAGGGAACTTTAGCCTGTTCTTTTAAATCTAATCGTGGTGGCTACACTTGTTTATGCCCAAGCAGTACGAATGGGAATGGAGGCATTGCACCGTTCAATAAAAGAAAATTTTGTTGTGTAGAGGAGGGAGGTGTTATTATCTACTCCAGGTGTCAGATACACTATCGACGATCAGAGCCATGCCCCCAATGTGAGCGACATAGCGTGTCAATTCCTGTGTCGTGCTGGTGGGGTGCGCGCGCTTTGCGCACGCGCACATGCATTGCCGGAGAGCTCCCGGAGCCCGGTGAGGCTCCCCCGCCGCCAAGGTAAGTAGACTTGGCAACCCTAATTCAGGATGTAAATCAATAAGCATTTACATGGGTGAATTCCATTTATTCCACAGTTTCAAGGAGTGTTGAACACAGCCAAGCAGGTTTCTTGTACAAAGTATTCCTGTCACTTCTGTCACAATATTCTATGTGCAATTAGTCATAGCTCCCAATAAAGCCATTAAATACTCTCGCTGTAGTTTAAATTGGGCCATCAATATTCCTCTTTACTTTATGATGTCAGTGAGTAAGAACGAACGGCTGGATGATAATCAAGTGAAGGCAAAGGAGGAAAAAAATGATTCCTTCATATTCTTCTCATCTAGGTCAACAGACTACAAAAACAGGCCCTAAGTGGCATCTGCAGCGACTGCTGCTCTACTTTCCTGTATCCCACAGGGTGGCTCCTCAGCAGTTCTGGCCTAATAGCCTGGATCATCTCTCAGTGGACACAGGTTATAACATGCTGGGGAAGATTCCGGGCCAGCTGGTTTTTCAACCGCCTCTACCAATCAATCACCTAAATTAGTGGTGCTTTGAGGTGGGACCCTCTTCTAAACTGTAGTTTTGGGGACATTGCAAATAACTCCACACTACTTTACTACTCCCTTACATAAAAGGCAGCAATCTTGCCTCTGAACACTGAACAAGTTTTTATTCTATTTTTAATATTTATTAAATATATATATATCACTACTGAATAACAGGCTGTGTTTCATGACCATTCCATCCATTATGCAGAGGCAAACCTAGAGTAGCCATCAAGCCTTTCAACACGGGCTGTCCCAGGGTCACGGTGTTCAGCTTCTTTCCTCCTGGCTTTGCAACCCATCAATCATGGTGGTAACCCGCTTTTGGATCTAGAACCACAGTTCGAGGATCACTGACTTAAATTCTGATAAATACCTCCTAACAGGAACCTCTTGGTGGAAATTTTCTGGAGATATGCCATGGACCAATTCTAGCATCAGTAGTTAGTTTTTCAAATAATAAAGTTCCTTTCAGTGACTCATTTGTCCACTCATTGACTCTGTAACTCTGCCAGAAGAATCTAAAGACTAAGATATAGCTGAAACCAGGGGTCATTTAGTAGAAAAAGAGGTCCAGGAGCTCATTAGCACAACTTATTAGCATAACATTTGCATATGCCACACAAGGTCATCCAGGCAGGTGCAAGTGGAGGAGTGGGGAATCAAACCCGGTTCTCCCAGATTAGAGTCCGAGTTTTGGATTGCTAGCTATTGGGGGGGGGGAATGTGCAGATCTGCCCTCACAGAGGAGAGAGAGCTTGTACCTGAATAAAACTTGGTCTTAAAGGTGCCACCGGACTGTTTTGGACCGGGGGGCCGGGGGGAGCTCTGCAACTTACCTGGCTGCTATGTGTCTGAAGGAACTTTAGCCTGTTCTTTTAAATCAAATCGTGGTGGCTGCACTTTTTTATGCCCAAGCAGTCCGAATGGGAATGAAGGCATTGCACCATTCAATAAAAGAAAATGTTGTTGTATAGAGGAGGTAGGTGTTAATAAATTATCTGCTCCAGCTGTCAAATACACTAGGTATACCATTGCCCTAACTCATGGCTCTTCGTCTTGCTGCAGAGGGGGAAGCATCTCTTACCAGGAGGCATGTCTTACCACAGATGACCACTTGTTTACAAGGTAGTTTATTCACTGTCTTATGTCTAAAAAACAAAATGTGCGGTTTGAATCAAATACAGAGGAGAGATTTTGAGCTTTTTGCACACCTATTCAGGATGTAAATCAATAAGCATCTACATGGGTAAATTCCATTTATTTTTCTGAGTTTATGGCAGTGTAAAAGGCCACAGTTTCAAGGAGTG
>NW_015160876.1:575062-584889 GCF_001447785.1 Gekko japonicus
GGGGGGGGAATGTGCAGATCTGCCCTTGCAGAGGAGGGAGAGCTTGTACCTGAAGGCGGGGGGGGGGGTTTTTGCAACTTACCTGGCTGCTTCTTGCTCCTCATGGCCCGACTGAGGGCTGCTTGGAGAAGGGGTGGGGCTTGTTGCATGTGCCCACCCCCTGAGCTCCTTACTACCGGACCTGTGCTCCTGTGTGCTCCCGCAAGAAATGACCCTGGTTGAAACCAGAATCTTTTTTTTGTGTTAGGTTTTATGGACAATCAGCTGGAAAGAAGTTCTTATATTTGTCTTATATTTGTTCTTACATTTGACTACGGCAGTGAAAATGTTACATGCATAGAAATGGAAATGTCTGACAGTACCTATATTAGAAGAATATCTAGAGAAGATGTAGGACCTTGTCATTATGGCTAAATTTTTAGTATTAATTAGGGAAATGATGATGAGTTGATGATTTGTAGTTTATTTGAATAAGAAATTTGTTTAAGGGAAAACAAAGAGAGAGAGTTCTTGTTTTTATATATAAGCAAGGAAAAGTTTGTAATCAAAAGTTGTAGCGAAAGAAGTCTTTTATGTCCCTCCCTTTTCTCTCTCTTCCCCCCCCCTTTTCTTCTTGTTTCTTGTTGATGTTGTGTATGGTTTTAATTTTAAATTTTTCTTTCTTTTTGTATGTTTCCTAGTTTTATTCATCTAATAAAATTAAAATCTCTATGGAATCTCAAACGCTGCCCCAATGAGTACAGGAAAATGAAATAAAAATTCATTAGTCACGTTCTCAAAGGAGTATGGTTGCTCCATTGACAATAGTAGTGGGGCATTTGCTGACCTACTAATATAATAGAAATATACTTAAGGCCAAATTCTAACCTCATTTTCACCACTGATGTTACAAGAGGGTACAAAACATAACTCTATAGAAAGCAAACTGGATATATATGTGAGTAAATTTCTATTTCAATAAATGAAGTACATCAATCCTAAAACAAGTTATCTAAGAAGCTGCTGAAGTCCACTTGTGACAATAGTAACAATCTCCCTTGTATATAAAAGCCGAATTATGGTGGCACTTCTCTAGAACATTCCACGCGCTCAGGAATTGGTTGGCACCCTGGTGTGTCCCTATCCACTGGCTGCATTGCTTGAGTCTCGCCTCCAACATTCTAAACAGTTTGCTGTTCCTCTACCCCCCATAGCCAGTCAGAACACAGAGGTTATTTGCGTATGCAGCGTCATTGGCCTTTGCCTCGGAACACAGAGGTCGTTTGCATATACGACTTGATTGGCTTTTGCCTCTAACATTCTAAACAGTTTGCTGTTCTGAGGTAAAATGTGTCCAATCTCCAGGTGAGGGCTGGAGATCACTCAGAATTACACTGCTTTCCAGATGGCAGAGATCAGTTCCCCAGGAGAAAATGGTGGGCTCTGTATCCTTATATGCTGCTGAGGTGGCCCCCATATGACAGCCAATGTGACATAGCAGTCAGGGCTTCAGAGGGCTTCAGAGCACGGGAGAGGCACTGTCATTATACCCTGCTGAGGTTGCCACAGCACATTGACACTGAGTGTCCAAGGCCGGGGCACCTGCCCAGAGCCTCTTTCTAGAGGCTGTTGTATCTATTTCCACAAGGTAGCATATAAAAACCAGTACACACCAACACTTTAACAATTGAAATACACATAGTAACAATTAAATAAAAGTATTTACAACTCATGATTGAGATTACCAGTCTCCAAAGTTGGGGAGGCTTGCAGAAGCTCTGGAAACAGGTCAATGTAAGCAGACTCTTGAACTTCTTGGGAAGACTTGCAGAGGGCTGAAGTGCAGATAAAAAATCACCAAGATCATTTCCCCCAGATCTAATTGATACAAGAGAGGGGACAAAAAGGAGGATGCTCTAAAAATTTCTGAGTTGGTGCACAGGTTGGTACTAGAAGAGACAGCCTTTCAGATATGTGGTTCCCAGATCATATAATACTTAAAACCACCTTGAACAGGACCAATAAGCCCATTATAAGTGTCTTTAAAAAGCACATAGTTGCTCTAGTCAATAGACAAGCAGCTGTGTTCAGTACCATGTTCAACTCTTACGTGGTCTTCAAATGTAGGCCTACATAGAAAGCATTGCAACAGGTTAATCTTGAAGTTACAGAAGCACGGATCATTGTGTCCAGATCAAACTCAACTAATCTAACTATTTAACTGCAATAATAACTAAATCAGCAAGGGAACCTTTACCTTTACCTTTACTATGGCCATTAATTTAGTAAGGCCAATAATAATATCTTCAATTTATGCTAGTTCTAGATAAGTTGTCAAATATAAATTCAGCTCAGAATCAGTATAACAGGATATTCTAATCGCAGCTGATTACTTGAATCAACATAACAAAATAATCTAATCCCAATTAATTACTTAAATATTTGAGTTCCCTCAGTCAATTTCATCTATACAATTAATATACTCAATTTCTCCTATTTCTATTTAATCAAATCATTCATTTTATGTAATTGCAGCAGTCAAGTAATTATAACAATTTATAATCAGCAATTTACTTTTATTATAAACAACTGTTCAATTTAATTAATTAATTAATTAATTAATTAATTATCCCTCTGGATTGCAGTGGTGTAATAGCCCAGTAGTTTACATTAAAAGTTATAGGCTCGGTTTGCCCTCTTAACTACTATATTTCTCTGGTTCAATTCACACTTTTGATAGAGCAGTCTCTCTGTTTCTTTCCCTGTTCCTCTTTGGGCCATGATGTTGGTGGTTGTTTCCTTGGGCCCCCGGCTACTATTCTCCTGGGCCCTGGGCCCTCTGGTATCAACATCCCAAGGGGTCATGTGTCAGAGATGTCTGTTATTGAAGCCCTCTGTGCCAATACTGCTGAAATGTACGGCTGCTGCGGCTGCTGGGGTGGTCTTGTCTTTGGTGGTTTGATGAAATCAGGCATGACAAGGCAGACTCCGGGGGGGCCAAGACCCTCCCAGGCTCTCCTGTCGCTGCCCACGTGCTGGTGGCAGGTCTGAAGACGTCCACTGTTTCCACTGGCAGGTCCTGCCGGCAGCAGGCAAGACTCCTCACCCACCGCTGAATCTCCGCAAGCGCTTCAAGATTGCATCCGCACTGTAAAGGCGCGCTGACGGCCTCTGGTGTCCGCTGTCCTCACAGTCGCTACCAGTGTGGTCTTCACGCAATGCCAGGGCTTCTTTCATTGTCCTTGTGCAAGTCAGGCCTTGTTGTCCTCGTTGGGGGACTGCACCCCGGGCTCTGTTGGTCCAGAGAATTACCCGTTTGTATGGTTGATATTCTTATTCCTATGTAGCTATACAACATCCTGGAGTTCAAGATTACGGCAAGTCAGGGAAGGTCTGCTACTGTCAGTCTAGTTTAGTTTGGTAGGGTCCCCCAGCACAGGGACTCCTTCCTCGTCGCCATCTTTATTGATTGCATATGATATTTGTTTAATATACATCTTTTTTTCTTTTCTGACAATGTGTTATTTTATATTGATGATTCACCAGCTGGTTAAATATGAAGAGACTTGGATTGATTTCTGAAGTTGCCATTCTGATAAGCCTACTTGATATAAGAAACTTACTTTTTGAAAATGTATAATAATATCCAGTCAGTGAAGATTAGTTACTGAAAACCCAGTGTTTTCCCATAAGTAGAATGTTCTTCACAATGATCAAGAATGGTTAGGGTGACTATTTTATAATATAATGTATAATATAATTTTATAATACAATTTTTATAATATTACAAAGCACCAAGTTTACAATGGCTAGTGATTTTTTTAAACTAAATTTATGCTCTTTCTCTCTCTCTGTGTGTCTTTGTATCCAAATTTACTAGAATTGAGATCAGTGCAGCAAAGGTCTGGGAAAAGAGAGGTACTCTGGCAGTGGGACTCAGGTACCTTACTTTTTGTGCTGCTGCTGGCCAAAGGCGATTCTGCAACTGCCAGTATAGTCAAGCATGGGTCATATGCAAAGTACCAATGCAAGGTACTTTATTGCTGATTTTTGACTGCTTCCTCAGTCCTGAGCAAGTTGTCTTACAGGTGCAGGTTTAAATGGTCTCCAGTTGCCTGTTCCCACTTATTTGCTGGCAGGGTAGATAAAAATCAATGATTTTTTTTTAAAAATACGAAATTGGATTTTTAAAATTCAAATTGTATTTTTTATTTAAATCAGATTTTGTTTGAAAAATTTTTTTTCAGGAAAAATCTATCTAAAGATAGCTGTCTATACACATTATAGAGATAACTCTCTGTTTTATACCTAAGGGTTTTCATCATGAAATAAGGATCAATTTCTAATTATGTACTATGAGCCTGTATATTCATGCAGTGTTTAAAAAATGTTGTGGACAAATTCCATTAGTTTATTCATTAGGGCCCCAATGTTGTGCTCTCCCTGAGGGTTCTGTAAGACTATTTTGTATAATTTTTCTAGAAGATAACATCACATCAATATTGATGGAATATGTGATAACATTATGTAGCATAGATAGTTATAAATGTTACTGTTTTAGTTAAATAAAACAATATAAATGGTTATTGTTAATTATTATTTTTCTCCTTGCAATAAAGGAGAGCAGGAAAATGGTCCAAATATGAATGATTAGCTTATTAAACTGGAGACAGTTCATCTCGCAAGTTCATCTTAATTATCTGTTTCAAATGGTAAATAACCAAACACTCGTTAATTTTCTGATATAACTGTAAAACTAACCTGAAAAGTTATTATACTAAAAATGAAACTTTCATCTGGGTTGTAGATATTAAGGTTATAACAACCAGCAAGAATGAGCATTTATGTAGAAAACCATGATTTAAACCAAATCTTACTGACTAGGCATTTAAATTGTGATTTAAATCACCCTATTTGTTGGCCAGCTTATCAGTTTACTGTTTAAATGTCTCCCTGCTTGCCAATTTAACTGTCTCTCTGCTTTGTACAGTGCAAGTGTTGTTATTAAAATTGCCAAGTCCCCCCGGGGGGCGGGGAACCCCCCCAGCCCAAGAGGCCCGTTCCCCGCTGGCGGGGATTGGGCCGGCGGGGGAACCCCACCCCAAAAGCATGCGACGTGCCTGGCATGAACATGTCACCCGGAGGTGACGTAATTGCATTGGGCACGTTGTGGGGGCTCGTGGCCCCACTCTAGCATGCCTGACGCGATTACGTGATTTAATTGATATATGTTGTCTTCCCTTACCCCCAGCATTGTTAGTCCCATGTGATATTCATGAGTAACTGTACATCGCTCAGAGCTGGCAGCTCTGCATGGATTGAGCGATTAATAAATGGAAAGATGATGATGATGATTAGTATTAGTATTAGTATTATTACATCACTTCTGGGTTATGTGATCATGGTGCATGCGCAAAGTACATGTGCCAGGAGACTCCAGGAGACGTCCAGGACTCCCCCCGCTATTCCAGAGGTAGGACTTGGCAACCCTAGTTGTTATCCTGCAATTCAGTATCTGAAAAGTTTGGTTAACCAGTATTTGGATTAACCGGGTTAGCTTGCAGGACTGGTGGGCATAGGAAGAAAAGACAGCAAGCTGTGGAAGAGTAAAGCTGTAGAGGAGGGCACTTGGAATGTGAGGGGGGTAGGGTTAGAGGAGAGAGGGGTAATTCAGTAGCAGCTGGAAGACTTAAAGTCATGCAAGAGGCATTTGAGACACGAGGGGGAGGCTGGGAGGAAGCCTCAAAACAAATGCATGAGCTGTGGAACCTAATTAACTGGAAATCCCCTTTCCCCATGAATACTGGATAGTAAACCATGTACTGTACTTGCTTCCTTCTGAATGTTCAGCCTTGAATGAATATGACGATACCAGATGACATGACCCTCTGCTCTATAGTATGTGACATAGGAAAATTCTGCATATCATCTGCTTGGGTACTCTGTTCTAGGCAGATGCAATGTTTGCACATGAAGATTCAGTATGCGCAGAAAGGAAATGAAGTGACATCACCAGGTAATAGCAATGATGTCTGCCAAACCGGCAGACCTTGCTAGTATTCCACATAAATGTCTTTAGGATATAGTAATTTATTCCTGGTTCATTTTTCTAAGCACAAAGGACTCCATGTTCAGGGCTTCTTTGGCATCTGAGTGTAGGAAATAATAACCTTGCTGCTATGCATCTTGTGTATCAGTCCAAAGGTAAAGGTAAAGGTCCCCTTGCTCGAAAGCCAGTCGAATCTGACTCTAGGGTTGCGGTGCTCATCTCCGTTTCAAAGCCGAAGAGCCAGCGCTGTCTGAAGATGTTTCTGTGGTGATGTGGCCGGCATGACTAAACACCAAGGTGCACGGAACGCTGTTACCCTCCCACCGAAGTGGTACCTATTTATCTACTTGCAATTTGTTGCTTTCAGTCTAAACTGGATAGCAAATTAAGTGTAATTTGAACTTGTTTTTTGTGTTTGTCTGAAATCTGTTTCTTGCTAGCTAATTATGATGAGCAGGGCTTTTTTCTTTTTCTTTTTGAAAAAGAGGTGCCAGAACTCTCGAGAGGGAAATGAAAATTTCAATCTGTATACTGAAAGCGCATGAACTTTTAAAAGAATTTTGTCGAAGAGATTCTGGAACTCCATTCCACCATGTTCCCCCAGAAAAAATGCCCTGATTGATGAGGTATACATTGTGGATTGTTTTCATTTTTGTCTAAAATAGACTGCTTGTGAATATTGTAGAGGGAAGCCATTTTGAAGTCATCCCTGCAGGATCTATTACCATTCCACAGGATCTGTAAGACGGAGCTCTTCTACCAGGGTTTTGGTTGAGGCGACAGGCGTCCCCTCTTTGTGACCCTGCCACCGGTAGGGCTGCCAAGTCCCCCTGGGGGGCGGGGAACCCCCCGCCCCAGAGGCCCGTTCCCCGCCACCAGCAGATCGGGCCCCGGGGAGAACCCCACCCCGGCGTGCGTGTCACCAGGAAGTGACGTTATAATGCTGGGCACGCTGGGGGTGGGGCCACGACCATCTGAGGGGAAACTCTATGGTCGCGCTCCAGCCGTGGACCGGGAGTGCCCCGGTCTGCAGGTTTTTCGACTTGGCAACCCTAGCCACCAGCCTGGATCCTAACATCTTAAAATCTTTCACTACTGTTGATATGATTCTATCAGAGCAGACATAGAACTTAGGAATATAGTATTTTATACTGTTGTTTTAATCTGGTTTTAACTGTTTTACACTGTTGTTAACCGCCCTGAGCCCGCCCACGGGGAGGGCAGGATATGAATAAAAATAAATAAATAAAAATAAATAAGTACACACTTAAACCAATATAGATGACTTGTGAAAA
Organism: Gekko japonicus; assembly: GCF_001447785.1. NCBI lineage: Eukaryota > Metazoa > Chordata > Lepidosauria > Squamata > Gekkonidae > Gekko > Gekko japonicus. Next base: position 582,386 of record NW_015160876.1, read on the forward strand.
TAGACTTAGAGAAGCAAATCTCTTAGCAGTTGACAAGTGGCTACATAAAAGAAATTAATTTTTCAGAATCGTTTGCAGAATCAGGGTCCCTAATAAATATCACATTTTCAGGAAGACATACTTAGCTGTTGACATATAGACATGCTATATTTAATTCCATACCTAATGTCAGCACTGCTGATTCACTAAATAGTGTGACATTGTAGGATCAATTTCCTGTTTCCACTGGGAAGGGTCCTGGAGTGGCAATTAGGCTTATAAAAGTGTGAAAGTATTGCACTGTGCTTCATTCATCTGCTGGGAGGTGCATCTCTCCTAGCAGATATAGGCAGCTGCAACTCATATGTTCTCCTGTGTAGGAGCTGGAAGAGCTGGAGTGAGCTGTGCTCCATTCCCTTCTGCCAGGTGTTAAGGGTATGTGTGGAGGAAACTGGAGGGCACAGTGTTGCTGAAGATCTGCGGTGAACTTTACTCCTCCTTTTTCCTTAGGCATGTTTAAGGAGCAAGATCATGCCTGAGTGCATCATCTGCTGTCTCTGACATTTCTGGACATGCACAAATAGGCATAAAGTTTGAACAGGATTTACATATGCAAAATATAATGTGTACCAGCCCAAACTGCTTGGTTCGTTCCTGGATTTCTGACATACAGCTTTAGGATCATCCATGGGCAGGTGAGGCTGATATGCCCAACTCACAGAATAGGAAGGCGGGATCTCATGTCCCCATAATTTCTAAGGAAGGGTATTGCCTGGATCATGTTATTACAAACTATTTTCTGGGTTTTCCACAGATAAATGGCAGAATAGAAATCTATATATCTAATAGCCAAGTTGCTCCTCCATGCGGATATCTAAATCCGCACATCGGGGGCACTTGGGGGGCAGAGAAATTTTCCTGCACACGTGGAGCAGTCCCCAGGTGTGCAGAAAAATCTACGGGGGACAATATATGGGGGATATTTATCCCCCCCTCCCAAAGTAAAAGCGTTCCCTTAGCATTTGCAGAGAACGCCCTGGCAACTGTCCCGCCGCCACTGGGGCAGGAGGAGGCGGGAGAAGGCTTGGCGGGTCGGCGGCTGTGAGCTGCTCAGGACTCTTCACCACCACCGGGGGGGGAGGGGGGAAGGAGAAGGCTTGGCGGGCTGCGTTCAGGCCTCACTGCTGCCACCAGGAGGTGGAGGGGGAAAGAGAAGGCTTAATGGGCTGAGCTCAGGCCTTGGTGTCGGGGGGAGGAGGAGGGAGAAGGCTTGGTGGGCCCGGTGGCTGGGAGCCGCGCGGGCCTCGCCGTTGGGGAGGGGAAGGGAAGAAGGCTCACCTGCGGCTACTTCCTTCTCCTCCAGGTGGAGGTCCCCCTCGTGAGTATCACAGGTTCCTCTTCTTGTTAATACATAAATGTTGATTTTAACTCTTGGTCCAAATTTTGCTGAGTAGGGCACTGTAAGAACTATTCCTTTCTTGTAACTGTGTTCCCCTGGACTCCCAGCTTGTTGAGGAACCCTTCATACTTCCCTGAGTATGACTTTCAGAACTCAAAAGGAGGAGGAGATTGGATTTATATCCCACCCTTCACTACCCAAAGGAGTCTCAGAGCGGCTTACAAACTCCTTTCCCTCCCCCTCCCCACAACAGACACCCTGTGAGGTAGGTGGGGCTGAGAGAGCTCTTGACAGAAACTGCTCTTTTTCAAGAACAGCTGTGGAGGAGTTGGGGAATCAAACCTGTTTCTCCCAGATTAGAGTCTGCACACCTCTACACCAAAGAGGTAGAAGGGATCTTTCCATTTGTGTTGTGAAACAGCAATAGATTCCCTTCTTCTTCCCTCAAGTTCTCTGGCACATGGGTTCCCTAAGTACCCCTCCCAGGAAAAGGGAGAGGCCAGTCTGTGCCAGGTTTGGTGATGCAACGTGAAATATTGATGCCTTCCTCAAGTTCTCCCCATGAGTGTTCAAGAAGTGGGGAGTGTTTTGGTGGCAGGGTTGGTGATGGCCACAGATATTATTTATTTATTTGTTTTATTTATTTATAACATTTATTATCTGGCATTCCTCCTTAAGATGGCAACCTCAGGTATATATAATTCTATTTTGGTCATGGACTCCCCTGAACATTCCAACATGCTCCAAGGTCAGTTCGCTCTCTGATCTGCCATTCAGAGGGTCTCCCTATCCACTGGCTGCTTTGCCTGAGTCCTGCCTCCAACATTCTAAACAGCTGGCTGTTCCTTTCCCCCCCACAGCCAGTCAGAACACAGAGATCATTTGCATATGTGGTCTGATTTGCCTTTGCCTCAGAACACAGAGGTCATTTGCATATGCGGCCTCACTGGCCTTTCCCTCTAACATTCTAAACAGTTTGCTGTTGATGTTCTGAGGTAAAATAAATTTCCCCTTAGTGTCTGTTGGGGGAAACCATGGTTGCAAATCTCCAGGTGAGGGCTAAAGATCACTCAGAATTACAACTGCTTTCCAGATGGCAGAGATCAGTTCCCCTGGAGAAAATGGT
>NW_015160876.1:589241-591719 GCF_001447785.1 Gekko japonicus
AAAAACAGTGATTTCTTTATTCAGCTCAGAACACAACAACACTCATAGAACAATCCAACTTTATACATTTTGAACTAGCGAGGCCACACCCCCTAGTACAGTAATGTCCAATCATGATAGAGAGCTTAGGACCAGTGGGATGTGTTCCTGCCGTCGGTCAGAGTTTATCCGGATTGGTCTGCTATGCAACAGCGACCAATCCGACTGCAGGGTTTAGAATACCTGAGAGTCAATGGAGCTTGTGCCTGAAACTCCGGTTTAGATTACAACGCATAACACACAAGCAAATACATAACACCCCTCCCCCCTAAGTTAGAGTTCTCCAGCTGTCACGACAGGGTCTCCACTGACATTGGCAGAAGGATCCGTGAGGAACCGTAGCGCTCGAACTCTCAGGGACTGTAAGCTGTGTTACTTCTGCAGGATCTCAGCGCAGGGTGTCGGGGTACTACTGCCTCTGACCCGATCGTTGACTGGGGAGCGTTGCAAGTTGTCTCCAACCCAATAGTTGACTGGGGGCGTTGCAATTCATAGGTGGTCAATCCAGGCAGGGTTGGCATCATACCAGGCCTCCAGCACCCGGCGGTGACATTGGGGGGGGGATAGCCATGCGATTCCCCCCAAAAGGCATCCCTTGTGAACCAACAGTTGTGTTGATGTGACTTAAAAACCTGGAACTCAGGGGTCTGCCAGGCGGATGGCCACCCCTTCCACACCCAGTTGAGGACCCGGGAATTCGTGGGTTCCCTTGCAGAATGTGAGGTGACATCGTAGGCCTGAAACGGTGGTTGCAGAAGTTCCTTGATGGCCCTGATTTTGCAGGCGGGGGATTGGTTGATGTCGGGTTCCCAGATCGGCAGACGTCTACATGCATCGACATGACCAATGGCTTTTTCCAACCCGTAGTACAGTTTGTAGCAATATGCGGACATTAATCCCTACCAATGAATTGTTCTCGGCAAGAGAACCGGAGGGGCCTGATCTGCTGGACCCCCTGTAAGGCGGATGCCTAGAGCATCAAGGCAAACACGTCCCAGGAGACTGGGACAGTGTCCTTCAACCACTACAATGCTCAATTGGCTGCAGAACCTCTTATATCGAATCATGAATGTGCTGATTCCTGCAACGGGAATGCACTGTCTCTGGAAATCAACGAGGTGGAACTCACCAGACTTGAGCCGTCGTTTGCTCCATCTGGGGAATAGCTGGTGTAGAGTCTGCACTGAGATGATGGTGAGTGCCGATCCCGACTCGACCTCCATCTCTCAGGGAATGTTGTCGAGGACTACGGTCACTTTGATTTTGTTTTTTGTTTGGAGCTGAGTGCTGTACATTGATGAGTGGTAGATGCAGTTGTTCATTGAGTGGCAGCCGGTAGACGCAGTAGTGTCCCATGACGATGATCGAAGTCTACTATGTGATGTTCTAGGTCACATCTTGGGTGACATCTTGGCTTTAGACAAGTAGCAGACCCGGGTGAGGTGTCCAACCTTCCCGCAATCCCGACACTGGGCCTCGCGAAACCGACAAGGCACTCGTTGTCACAACTGTAACTGGTGCATTGCAATCTGGGAGTGGGTCGTTGACTGGAGCACTTTTCGCCTCTCAGTCTGTGTTTGGTAGATTGAGTCGTCTTCGCTGTCAGATTCTTTCAGGATGCACCAGCTGCAACTTGCGGGGCGTTGGTGGAGTTCTGGACTTGCGCACTTTTCTGGTTGACTGGTCAGCAGTTTCTGCAGATATTGCCTCTTCATATGCGGTTTGGACTGTAAGTTCTTTTGTGGTGAAAAACCATCGTTGTAACTTTTCATCCTGCAGGCTGCACTCTAGCCTGTCACGGAGTCTATCGTTTAAGTCTGTGAAGTCGCACTGCCGTGCTGTTTTCCAAAGCGCCATCACATACTCAGCAGTTGACTCACCTTGAGCTTGGTCTCATTTGTGGAATGCGTGCCGACATGCGATCTCTGAAGGCTTAGGTGAAAAAATGGTCACGTAGTTTGGCCTTGATTGCGACGAATGCAGTGTCCTTGAGTTCAGCAAGTGCCGCAAAGGGATCTTTATGAACTCGACAGTATCTACCCGTAGAATCACAAGTGAAGACTGAAAAATCCACACAGGAACCCTTTAAAAAATACTCCCTGAAAAGAATTTCCACATTCTGCCCAGGGGAATGTATCTTTGATTGCTACTGCAGTTAATATTATATTAAAGTAAGAACGACACTTTGCCATGAAGTTCACTGGATGAACCTGAGCCAGTCATTCTTTCTCTCCTGGCTTAACCTACCTATGAGGGTTGTTGTGATGACAAAATGGGTAGAGGAAGAACTATACTCATGACCCGAAGGTGCTTGGAGAAAGGTTGCTGTTATATACAGAGATCGAGGCAGCATTTGAACAAGTGATTTCTTTATTCAGCTCAGAACGCACCACCACTCATAGACGATCCGACTTTATACATTTTGAACTAGCAAGGCCA
>NW_015160877.1:0-50498 GCF_001447785.1 Gekko japonicus
GATTGCCAGGCCCCACCTGGAGACTGGTGACCTTAGGGGAGGGAGGGATCTCAACAGGGTAGAATGCCGTAGAGTCTGCCACTGCCTCCCAAAGCTGCCATTTCTTTCATAGGAACTGATCTCCGTAGCCTGGAAACCAGCAATGGCCTGGAGATCAGCCGTAATCCCACATCTCCAGCCACCTGTTGGTGGTTGGCAGCCCTAAATGCCACAGAGCCCACCCTCCAAAGCAGCCATTTTCTCCTGGGAAACTGATTGCTGTCATCTGGGAGAGCCACTGTAATTCTGGGTGATTGCCAGGCCCCACCTGGAGACTGGTGACCTTAGGGGAGGGAGGGATCTCAACAGGGTAGAATGCCGTAGAGTCTCCTCCGGTGGCGGTCAGCGGACACAACACCTAGGAACTGATCTCCGTAGCCTGGAAACCAGCTGTAAATGCTGGGAGATCGCCAGCCCCCACCCGGAGGGTGGCAACTAGGGCTGCCATTTCCCACTCCTCTGCCACTGCTGTGCTGCCTGGGGGGGGGAGGGAGAATGGTGGGAAACAGGGAGGGACAGGGAGCATCCCAACACACCTCTGGAAGGGAGATCAGCATGTTGGTGGGAGGTGCCAGAGCGTCCCCCCCCCCCGGCTATGGCTGACCGTCACTTTTGGGTGCACAGGGAATTACATCACTGTGTTCTTGGTAACGTCATGATGTCGCCGGCAAGAGCCCCCGCCACTGGTCAGTGCCCCCCGCCAGTGGCCAGGCCCTGCCTAGTGACCCTAAACACAATGGTGAAAGCTTTGGCAATCTTTGCCCCAGTTTACTTCTTGTTACTTCAGTAGAGGCTCAGGAAAGGGGGACCCCTCTGTCTCTCGAAGGAAGCTGATTCGGAAATTCCTTAGCTTGTCAATGGTTTCGTGCATATGTTTGCCTACTGATGAAGTTCCTTTCCTTGTTTCCACACCGTCTTGCTATTGTGGGAAGAGAAGCTCGTAGGAGGGCCCTCTTTCTGTTCTCTTCCTCCCACGAGAGCGGTCCCTTGCATAATCCTGCTGCACATTAGTGTTCCTGTCTTCATGACATCATGATGTGTTGCCATGGAAATTATTGTAATGTCACAAAAATTAGCATCACGGATTCACTGAAAAGACAGGCAAAATTCAAAGCATGATTCCAAGTCTGACTTGCTGTGCAAATCAGAAGTAAAGGAGCAGTGAGTAAGAATCGGCAGTAAAGAGCATGATTACGGGGAAAGCAAAGCAGAATACTTTTTCCCATTCTTAGGTTCTGACCATTGTATGTAATCCCCAAAAGTGGTCATCAAAATACATGTTTACACCTGATTATCTTTTTTTCTTTCATTTTCACAGCTGGAATTTCCCTCCCGCCGAACCACAGACTACTTTTTAAACTGTAGTTTGAATTTTAATGTGTGTTGCCTTGGTGAAAATGAAAGAAGAACCCCAGACCTGTGCATGTTCAATTTCTTGTACATGTATAAATGTCACTAATGGATCGTTGCCTTTGTATGTTTCTGTTAGTTATGTGTGTTCTGTTTCATATTCTTCTTGGTACCGGAAGGAGTGAATCTAGAAGTATATCTTGAGTCTGCCATTTTTAGAGGTCTGTTGGGAAAGTAAACATTTACATTAGCACCATGCACACTTAACCTGGGAGTAAATCTCATTGAATACAGCAGGCCTTAACATAAGAACATAAGAGACACCAATGTTGGATCAGGCCAAAGGCCCATCCAGTCCAACACTCTGTGTCACACAGTGGCCAGAAATACCAGTGCCATCAGGGGGTCCACCAGTGGGGCCAGGACACTAGAAGCCCTCCCACTGTTGACCCCCCCCCCCAAGCACCAAGAAGACAGAGCATCACTCACCCCAGAGTCCCTATCTACTGAGTAAGTGTGAACGGGATAGTGCTGCACAAACAAAAGGAACAAATTAAAACATATTTAGCTACTGAGGAACTAGCCACCCGTCATAACTTAGCGATGTGCCTTTTAAAAAATTTACAGTTGCTTTAGCAGCCTTTTCAACAACAGTGACTTTCTTTTCTATTGATGCCAAAGAGGTCAAGTTGTACTATTCCCCCCCATTTCATTTAAAAAGAACAAATACAAAGAAATGCAAAATAACCAAATACGCCATACTCCTCATAAGCAAAAAAACATCTCCACAGTTTCTCTATGTAAAGCTCTGTTCTAGAGTGAGTGCCATGAAAAAGGACAATGGGCTTTCCTGCATTCTTATTTTCCTTGCTTGTCAGTTCCTGTTTCTTCGAGGAGGGGGTTCTGTTCCACATGCGCTTTGACCCCTCTAGTGGTTGGTTTTATAGGACCTTGGTGTATGTCGGGCATAAAAACATGCAGTTCAACTCTGCAGGGAGATATGCTGGACATACACTTGTATAATATCGAATTGACCAGTAGAGGGAGCAAAACATGCATGAAACAGACTCTCCCCTCCTGCCCCCCCCGAAGGAACTGGAATTTACAAGCAAGGAAAATGAGATTGCAGGTATTTGTAGGGTTGCCACCCCCCCCCCCCCGCGGTTTGCCAGGGGTCCCCCGTTTTGGGGGGGTTCTACCCGCCGCCGGCCAGATGGCCGCCGGGGGAAGCCCCACCCCCAACACCCACAGCCACCCATCCCTCTCCCTTTAAGTGTGTGGAACCTGTGTTTCTTCCCAAGCCTGATCTCCGCAAGCTTGCAGGGAAATGCCAGCTTCGTGCTCTTAAAAGGGAAACGCGGCTGCTCTTAAAGGGGAAACACCGGCTCCTGCATTTAAAAGGGAACTGCCGTTTCTGGAGATCTGGCGCACGGTGGTGACAGACGTCCCCAACGTGACGTCATCACGTCGGGGATGCCCTGCCCCCTCCAGGAACGCCCCCAAAGTCCCCCGTTGGGGGTGGAAGATGGACTTGGCAACCCTAGGTATTCGGCATTTCTCCATCTGGTTACTTTGCAGCATTTTACAGAGTCAAGAGCTGTATGACTCTGATCTGGCCAGGGCCACTTCATATTGTAGTTTGGCTGGTACACTGCACATACCTGAGGTGTATGTTATAACAACTGAGTTACACATCTTTTTCTTTGTGTGCATGCTACATTTTCTTTTAAAAAACAGGCATATATCTATCTCATGGCATTGGTCCTAGGGAGAGATGACGGGTACAAGCACTGAACTAATTCTGGCATGCACAACCTGTGACCCCACACACACACACACACCAAACACAACTTTCCAGCTATATATTATATTTGACAACCACCTTGCATTTGCAAACCCAGGCAGGCAGCAGAAAAACAGAAAGTTCCCTTTGGGTCTTTGTGTCTGGCTTGTAGAGCAGTCCTAATTCTGTATTGTATGAAACAGCCCTTGCTGCACACAGTGGACTCTGGCAGTTGCCTGAAAGGAAAGGCCCATATCCTTTGCCCTGATGAATGCCCTCCTAGCACCGCATTTCCTCACTGTAAATTTTTAATCCAGTCCCTTGAGTATCCCTGCTCCTGCCCCACCACAGTTTCTATTCTGTGGATGTTTGCGAAGCCGATTAGCTGCTGCAGCGTACAGCATTAAAAAAAAAAGCAAATAAAAAAGAGAAACGTTGCATTTTGTTCACAGTGACGATCCCTTCGGTTCAGCCAGCAAGAAACCCGGGTGTGACGCGGAGGACCTGAAGGAGGCCGGCAGACACAGTGTCCAGGAAGGCAGGTCCGACACCTTGAAGTTAAAAGCCCAGCATGCGGAGCTGCAGGAAGCGCAGGTGGATCAGGCAGCGGGGTGCTCCCCTTTGGGGCAGAAGGCCAGCCTCCACCACACGGGTTCCCCTGTGCGAGGGCAGCGCAGCAAAGGGGCAGCCACATGTTCTCATGCCGCTGCCTCTGATTATGAGCTCTCCCTTGACTTAAAGAATAAACAGGTACACCAGCTTCTCCTCGTGCTGTGGGAGAGGGGGGCGGGGCGGGGCGGGGCCATTTCTCTATCGCCTCTCTAGCTTAGTTTCCATGCTCATCAACCACCTTGCCGGCAGAATGGAGCAAAACATCCTTGGTGGTGGCTCTTCACCAGTTCATGTGGTGACTACTGTTTAGACAGGGCTTGAGAAATTCACCATGGGGACACCAGGCTCCGTGGCAAAAGTAACATGTGGGCCAGCTCTTGGTGCCTTGTTATTTTTGGCTCACGATGCACGGAGATACGACATTAATCCCACAAACTCCTTCCAAAGAAGCCATGGACATCCATCAAAACAAATTCACTCACATGAAACAGTAGATGGATATTTTGTTTATTTTGCCTCAGTACAAGTCTTGGGGGGGAGGGGAATGTAGGGTTGCTAATATACGAATTTGCATAAGTATGCATTTTTTGCTGATTATGCAAATCAAGGGCAGTAATTGCTGTATTGTCTACCAGCTGCTTTGTGTTTGTTTCTGGCAACTACAAAAAAAAATTAAAAATTGAGGAAGGATGAGAGGAAGCAACTATTTCCCAGATCAGGATTTTCTCTTGCTGTCTCTTCGGGCAATAGCAAAACTCAGAGGGGAGAGATGTGTTCTGTCTATCATGGCTTTGACTTTCCTGATAGGCTAGAATGACGGAAGGCGGGTGTGGGCTTTGTTACATCATTGCTGGACAGAACACTGGCTGCACTTCTTACCTTCCAACTGTGGGTCAACAAGGGTTAACTTTTCTTCTGAAATGAAAATGGGGAATCTGAGCTATGTTACAGCTGACATGGGCAGTTAGTTGGTATGGTAGGAATCCAAATAAACTTTGGACAGAATGGCCAGAGGAGAGATGTGCAATATATTTTTAGTCTTTGTCTTGTCTGCATTAGGAAGAGAGCCAGTTTGGTGTACTGGTACAGTGCTCGGACTCTAATCTGGGAGAACTGGGTTTGATTCCCCACTCTTCCACTCGCAGCTGCTGGATGACCTTGGGCAAGCCATAGTTCTGTTAGAGCTGTTCTTGAAAAAGAGCAGTTTCTGTCAGAGCTCTCCCAGCCCCACCTACCTCACATGCTGTCTGTTGTGGGGAGGGGAAGGGAAAGTAGCTTGTAAGCCACTCTGAGACTCCGAGTGAAGGGCAGGGTATAAATCCAATCTCTTCTCTTCCTCTTTTATTTCTCGTAGAGGTCTTACCCTAATGCAAGACAATGCAGAAGTGGATTTATATTCGTTAGATCCTCAAGGTACATGGATCTATGTACCAGTGACTGACGTCTGACATTCAATTAAATCATCAGAACCTCAGACAAGCTGTGTTGTAGAAGAGCTTGCTGGTTTACTCTGAGTACAAGTCGGGGTTCCTGTGTCTTATTTATTATTTATTTATGTCAATACTTGAACCCCAGTTTTCTCTTCAGAGAGACCCTAAGCCGCTTATAACAACAAGAAAACACAGACGTAAACTAACCCATCAAAGCAACTTTGTCCTGGGCCAGTCCTGCGTCCAGTGGCTGTCTCATCCAGAGGCACAGGCTGTGAGCCAAAAGGCCCTGACCCCTTTGGTTTTACCCTCTGGCCATCGGCGAAGGCTTGCTCCTTTGGGCACACCCCAGTTTTATACCTGCAACAGGGAGGGGAAAGCAAATGCTCAGCAAGTTTGTTACAGCTATCAAAGATGCTTCCCCCAGTCTTTCCCAACTTTTAACCAGTTGCATGGCAGACAACACTGCAACTGACTGCCTCTCCGTGCCGGGGGTAGGTCCAACTGTTGCACTGCTGCCTGAAATGCTTGTTGGTTCCTAACGCTGGCTGCTTTTAAGCTTAGAACTTCACTGGATGTGGCCTTTCCCCATGACTGAGATGGGACAAGCTGCAGTGACTGGAATTTCCCCATCAATTGGAAGTTTCAAAGATTTCTATCATGTTCTGGACCTGGAAATGCTAGCTCTTTCTTTACAGAATGTTCTTTTTAATTTTTTTTAAAATAATGGGAATATACATAATAATAAACTTAATACAATTCCACTTGTATTTTTCGTTCTTCACTTTCTCAGTGGCAGGATGACCTTCTTCTCCTTAGATTTCCCCCACCATTTTCCTTTTGTCTCCTTGCATGCCACGTCTTTGTGGTCATTGTTGCTTTCTGTGTTCTCACTCAAATGTTTTGTTTTCCCAGGAGATTAAGTTGCATCTTGGCCTAAACTGGATTTTGTCATAATAGGTGGTCTGTAAAGCTCATATCCAGTATTGAATCTTGTGGATCTAGCAATGCATTGGGGAAAATTCTCTTTCAGTCATGCATCTCAGACTTATGCCCAACTTAACTTGTGAGGAGGGGCACCTCACCTTGTCCTGTATCCCCCCCCAACAATATTTCCTCTTTCCCTCGTCCTGGCAACCCCCATATCTCCTCCCCTTTCCCTGCCTCATTCTCTCTCCTTTTCAGCAATTCACCAACCTACCTTTACCTGCCTCCCATCTTCAGATATATCTATTATTCCTTTACTTTTTTTTTTTTAAAAAAACAACTACCTGCAGTTGAAAAATTAGCAACTGTAGCCATTTTCTGTCTACTGTCTCCTTACATTGGCATTGCCAGACATACGTTTGATAGCTTTAGGCACAGGCTTCTTCTAGGTGGTTTTCTGAATCCATGAGAAAGTAAAAATAAACAAGATTGCATTAGAATGGCCAATGTAAAAATACTAGACCAGGAAGAGTCAGAGACAAGTAGCTGAGGCTGGAAGAGATGGTGCCAGGACCAGATGTAATGGCCCCGGATCCTGTGGTGAAGCCAGAGTGGAATGGGGAGATTATGGCGGAAGTCGGACAGAATTTGGTAGTTGTGAGCAGAGCCTTGCTCAAACTGCAGATGGTGAGCAGAGCCTTTCAGAAACCTGAGTTTAGTGTAGGGTTGCCAGGTCTTACCCATCTGCTGGCAGGGGGCTCCTGGCTGGGTCCTTGGGGTCTTCTGGCACATGCACTTTTGCCACAATGGTGTTACCCGGAAATGACATCATAATAATGGGCACATTATACAGGGGACACTGTAGCTTTTGGCTAAAAACTCTACGGTCACCATAGAGTTTTTAGGCAAATGCTAGAGCCTCTGTCCCTCAGCATCCCTTTGTGACCTCCAGGTGATGTCATCACACCAGGCATGTTGGGCGCAACAGGGCTTTTTTTGGGGGGGCTCCCCCATCAGCCAAATGGCTGGTGGTGGATTGGGGCCCCCAAAATCAAGGGAACCCCACCCCCATCAGGGGGTTGGCAACCCTAGTTTAGTGGGGCGGCGAGTTGACAGAAAACAATTGCCTCAGTATTGGTGGTGGAAAATGTTGTCAAGTTGCAGACCACTGATTGGCTCTCTGACAAATCTGTCAAGTAGCAGGAAGATCTCAGGCCCTCTGTAAATATTTATTTCTAATAAATATAGACAAGCGGGAACCTGCAAAGAGCTTGTGGGCAGCACCTCATTCCCCCCTCCCCCATTATTTTCTCTGTCCCACCCCTGAAATCTCCTATAGCCTCACTCCGTTTTCTGCTTCCTTCTCTCCTTTCTACCCAACAGCCAACCTACCTTTATCTGTGGTCTGTATTCTGCTTTCCCTCTCACCCACAGCAGTCTCTACATAGAAAAAATATGGCCCAACTGGATGGTGCCAGCCACTGTGTCAGGCCCTCTTGCGTGGTAGGGAACCACAAGGACTTGCGTGGGGCATATAACCTTGCCCTGTATCCCCCTCCCTACACTATTTCTTCTTTCCCTGCTCCTGACAATCCTCATACCCTCTCTCTTTTCCCTACCTCATTCTCTCTTCTTCTCAGCCGTTTACCAACCTACCTTTTTTCTGCCTCCCAACTTCAGCTATATTTTTAATGTATTTACTTCATTTATACCCTCCTTTTGTCCACATTGGGGATCAAAGCAGCTCACATTATCCTTCTCTCCTCATTTCTATCCTCACAAGGTTACACTGAATGTATGTGACTGCCCCAAAATCACTCAGTGAGCTTCCTCATCAAGATGGGGATTTGAACCTCAGTCTTCTAGATCCTATTCTTAGGCTCTATTACACCATACAGGCTTTCATAGGGTGGCTGCTGTTAAACAATAGGAAGCAACCAGGCCTAGGTGACTCTGCAAGTTGGGTTGTATCTAATCACTGAGTTCCCCAGTGAGTCCTCCGTCAAAGGCTAAAGCAGCCCTGAAAAAGACCCTGCCCCTCATCTGCCTTTTGCTGACAGAAACCAAGCCTGCAATGCTGTGGTTGCCTAGCAACAACCACTGAGGTAATCTGTTTCTTAAAGCTACAGGTGTCCCTTTAATAATTTTGGATTTTTTTAAAAAAACCCAAATGTATCTTTCTTTTTTTTTAATTTCAAAATTTTTCTGCAAACCTGGGACATTTTTCCAGGTTTGTAGCAAGGTCTGTTCTCCATTCACAGCTCTGTTCTTTGGATTTAAGTATCCTCAGGTTTGGCCAGGCTGAGAGTTAGGATATATGATATGCAGAAATAAAATTGTAGCTGGCAGTGCATGTTGCCTCTGGAAGATTTTTTAACATGCTAAATTGTTGTATCACATACATAAGGAGTGCAGGTTCTGGGAGGTACAAGTCAACATACAGTACTTTTTTTCAGCCCCTCAGCTGGGTCTCCAGTATCTTAGTTCCCAGACATTTTCACCTTAAATTCACCAGGGTTGTGGTGGTGGTGGTGGTTCAAATTTGCAAGGTACAGTATCTTAACATTAAATAAGTTCTGGTTATATTTTCATTTATGACATATAGTGACTGTGTTTGGTGGGTCCATTCCCTGTCTTTCGTGAAGAGAAATTTCATCCTTCCCTCCCCGGGGGCGGGGGAAGGATTCTGTTTTTGCGTTGCCTTAATGAAGACCAATCTGTTTTGTGCCTCATTTACTTCACACCAAATGAGGAACCTCACTGCACACAGTCTAGTTGATTGAAGAGACATCGTCTGTGGGACAAGGAACTGTTGCGTGCCAGCATGTAGAGCACAAACTGGACACGTGTAGCTCCTGTCCGTGTTACAGGAAACCATGCCTTTTTTTCGTTACTGATTACAAGGATGGAGCCTACGCATACCCAGTTTGTACACGTGTAGTTGCTGTGTCCCGCTGGGATAAATGTGCATAATCAGAATGTGGGGGGCAGGACGAGCATGACAGAATCGAAGGAGAAATCTCTGTGAGCTCCCCCTAGCATTTTTGGTGTCAGGATGCAGCCTGAACCGAGAGAATGGTTCCTTCCCTCCCACCACCTCGTTGTGGTTTCCTTATTTTTACTCTTTGGCTTACCCAGGAAAAAAAAAAGAATTATCTGGAGAAGTTTGAATAATTCCCCCCCCCCTTCCATGAGAAAGTAAAAATAAAGCTGCTATGTATAATTAGAAATATATTGGATAGAGATTAAAGGAAATACCGGATACAAGTGAAATCAAACAAGCATAAATCCCGGATAGTACAATAGGCTGGTTTGTAATGAAACTAGATGAACAAATTAAATCTGCAGTAAACAATAGGAAAGAAAGATAAAGCAATAATACAAGTCTGTTTCACTGGGCGGTCAGACCTCAAAAAGGAAGTCTTGGGGAAAAAACCCTCACCTGCCAATAAGCCAGCCGTGTTTAAATACGTTTTCTCAGAGGCAGGTTGTGGTGGGTCATTTCAGGGTCCTCCTCTGAGACTCAGACGACACTCCCTTGTGCTACTTCATACTCAGATCTTCATTTTGTGCCAGCTTTTCCCACTCTTTCCTCTCAGCGCTGAGAGTGTGATTCTAAGCATGTTTACACATAACAGAGTTGCTAACCTTCAGGTGGGAAGTACAAAACCTGAGGGTCACGGTGTTAGGAAGATATGGAAAAATATATGACACTGCGTATAACAGATGTATGCCTAAGGTGGGTTGAGAGCTGTGTTCTCCTGGAAAGTTATTATGTTTGCTGCAAAGGTTCTGATGGGACCCTAGAAAAATGCTGCTATTTTAAGGATCTTATGCCCACAAAGAGAATTTATTGCACCTTACGTCTTGTATGTGTATCAGTGTCCTTGGAAAAGATTGTATTCGGTGCAGGTAGATTACTGGAGTCCTGTGGGACTAGTGATTGTGAAAATGACAAGGTGCTGTTTGAAGGTTGGAGCATAATGTAAACCTGCACTTTGACGTATTATTCTGGTGAACCCATGTTTGGTAATACTTAACACTAATATTTATATAATAGCATAGAATTTTTTAAAAATAATAATAATAATAAAAGCACAAAATAGATCTACCTTAAGCACACATCTATTTATGCACAGTGTCATATATTTTTCCAAACCTTCAGGGTTTGGCTTTCCAAACCTTCAGAGATCACCCAGAATTACAACGAGATCTCTAGACTACATAATTCACTTCTTTGTTATGTATGTATTTATTTAAAACACTTATTCCACTTCTCCTGGAGGAACGGGCTGCCTGGCATCATGCTCTACGAAGGCCCCTCCCCTCCCCAGGCTCCACCCTCAAATCTCCAGGTATTTCTGAACCTGGAGTTGGCAACCCTAACACAAAATTAAGTCTCACTGTGTTCAGTGAAGGTTATTCCCAGATCAGGACACAAACGGTTGAAGCCCCAAAGTACTGAAGAAGGATCAACAGAAGTGTTTGTGTGAACGTGTTCTGGGTTCCTGTCTATACTTGGCACCAATTTCACCGCCATGGGTCTGAACTCAGAACCTTGGGAAATAGAGGGCTGGGAGAGGGATTTTTGTTCACACAGAATTGCCAGCACCTTCCACAAATTATAATTCCTTTGTTTCTTTGGAAGGCACTTGGATGACAAACCCTCGTTTCTAACTGGCTTAAATGTGTAGTGTTGATACACCAGTGAATGACGGAAGGGGGTCCCCATTTACTGTGTTATTTACCAGGGTAAGCCACTGTCCCCATAAGCTCACCAACAGCAGCTGGGATTGATATCTCTTTTCCTTTAGCCGTTTTCAGAAATTATGATCATGCATACCAGGGAGCTGGTGACCACGCAGATATCCTCTGGATATGTGCCGTTGCCATGTTGCTTGGGAGGGGCAACATGTGGATTTTCAGCTTCGGTACGTGTGCTAGAAGCTTGAAAAATAAAAAGTGTCATTAGCATGTACAGAGGCTGTATGTACATGCAAAATCTGCATGTTGCCTCTTGCAGACCACATGGTCACCATGCTTATTGAGAGGATTGTGGTATGGGCAGACGCATTCTCGATATGCGCAGTTGGCAGGCCGGCCCCCAGTATGCGTTGTCATAATGCCTGAAAAGGGCCAGTGTCTTGGGACAAACTGGGATATCTTCTGCTGGCAGAACTGCCTGGGATCTCAGCATTGTCCCCATTATCAAAAAAGCACATGGAGACATTACATCTCCTTGAGACGATTTGGGGGATCAAAATGTTGCAGATTCTATTGTGATTGATCCCAGTACTCTCTATTTTTTCCCCCCCAAAATGAAAAAGGGTTCCTCGAGAAAGTAATTTCTGAATGACTACCGATATTCCCCGGTAGTTTCAAGTCTCATTACAAGATTCAGAACTGTCACACTTATACGTTCGGATCCAGAGAACTGTACTGTTAAGCCTTCTTTTCTAGGAAAACTACAAGGAGAGGCGTTTTTTAAGTAAGTAGGGGTAATTACTTGTGATTCATTAGCTTGCCATTTTATTACAAGTGACTGACAGGCAATCTCATCTTCTTTGTTTCCTCACACGTGGAGAGAGAAAGAACTCTCCCATAGCCAGGCAAGCAACAAAGCTCCGTTGATAGCTACTCTAGTTGAATGCAAATGGACCTTCCAGGGGGGGAGGCCATGGTTCAGAGGTAGAGCATCTGCGTTTCCTATAGAAGGTCCCAGATTTGACCCCCAGTTGAAAGGGTCAAACCTATAATAATACAGATAGACTTCTGTTTGAGATCCTTGGAGAGCCAATGGAAGTCAGAGAGTAGCAACACCGACCTGGATAGACCAATATTCTAACTCAGTCTAAGGCAACTTCCTGTGAAAGATCTCTACCTGAGGAGGTTGAGGGGGGACAAGATTGCTCTCTTGAAGTATTTGAAAGGCTGTCACTTAGAGGAGGGCAGGGAGCTGTTCCTGTTGGCAGTAGAGGACAGGACTCGCAAGAATGGGTTTAAATTAAGGGCGGGAAGGTACTGGCTGGATATTAGGGAAACCTTTTTTTACAGTAAGAGCTGTGCAATGGTGGAATCAGCTGCCTAGGGAAATGGGGAGCTCCCCCTCACTGGCAGTCTTCAAGCAGCGGCTGGACAAACACTTGTCAGGGATGCTCTAGGCCAGTGATGGCGAACCTTTTAGAGACCGGGTGCCCAAACTGCAACCCAAAACCCACTTATTTATCGCAAAGTGCCATCACGGCAATTTAACCCGAATACTGAGGTTTTACTTTAGAAAAAACAACTCATACATTAACATAAGATGATCCAAACAAAGTAAGGACAGCAATCCTAAATGCTTTCATTTATTTAAAATTATTTGGCAGATAATTCCACACTTTAATGACGGTCTGGGCCTGGCTGGGGCGATGGCACACGTGCCCACTGAGTGGGCTCTGAGTGCCGCCTCTGGCACGCGTGCCATAGGTTCGCCACCACTGCTCTAGGCTGATCCTGCATCAAGCAGGGGGTTGGACTAGATGGCCTGTGTGGCCCCTTCCAACTCTGCGATTCCATGATTCTGAAGAGCTGCTGCCAGCCAGAGTAGACAATATTGGTCTTCGTAGACCAGTGGTATGGATCAGTATAAGGCGGCTTCTTGTGCTCGTGTATGTGAGAAAGAAGGTTTCAGCAGTTATGAAGCATGATAGCTCAATGTAAACCTCCAGTTATGAAGCATGATAGCTCCATGTAAACCTCCATGTTTAGAGGCAGTGTACCACTGAATACTGGTTGCAGGAGGCAAAAACCAGGAAAGTTGTCACCTTTGTGCCTTGCTTGTGAAAGTCCTGGCTGGCTGCTGGGGAAAAAAGAATTCTAGGCTTCAGTTTGATTCAGCAAAGCAGTTCATGTTTTCCTGCAAAGAACAGATGACTACTGCTGGGCATGATGTCGAAATATATGCATTCTCAGAGGACCAGGTTTTCCCCACATTGGATTTCTAGTTTTGGTGTTTTCCAATTGCAAGTGTGGCAAGGAAAAGCTCAGGTGATCTCACGAAGGGTGGAAATGGGCTTCAAAGGCTAGGAACCACCCAGGCAACAGACACTTGCTGGCATGGCCAAACTCTCGAAGGGGAGCCTACTGGGCAGTAACGAAGCAAAGGAATGCTTTGCTGTGCTGTAATGTCCAATGCTTTTTCCAAAGAAGGAGTTCGCTGGAACAAAGCAATAATGGCGGGAATGGCCAGTTCTTAGCAATGTGAAGATTTAAGCCCACAAAGGCTGCGATCAGATGCACAATTAGACCCGACATAGGTGCGAATACCGGGCGGATTTAAAGGGAGCGATCAGACAGCAACATCCGGGAAGCATCTCGCAGCCATTGGCAACCCGTTCTGCTTGGCCGCAGAAGCTGAATGAAAAGACACCAGGGGAAATCCGGTAGTAAAAGGGTTGTGACAGGCCACGGACGAACTTTCCCCTGTCTGATTGCTCCAGCACACTCTCATGCTGTTGGGGTGGTCTGATCGGGCCATCCCGACTCCGTGCTATTGTTCCCCCCCCTTTCGCAGTATGCGCATCATCGCAAACTCCATAGGGAGCCCTCAGTGCAGAGGTGTGATTAACCGATTCCTCGTTTAAGCGCATGGGTAACAAACGGCAAAAAAAAGGAGACTCACCCGCAGTTGTGGTCTCGCAACTGTGGGTCACATTCCTCTGGAGGAAATAGCCTCGCTTCCCCCCCCCTTTATCTGGTGTGTGTGACCGCACCCAAAGGTGACTTTTGGCAGTGCTGGGCAGAATGTTGGCTTGCCCGGCAGCGCCAAGGTTCTTGCTGAACAGAGGAATCATAGGAAAATAAGCCATGAGCCATCGAAACGCCAGATGGGACAGAACTGGGTAGCTACAAGACTGTCTGAGTCTGGGGGGTTGGATTCACCTGACTGGTGCTGCAGTCGAGGATATGTCCTTCCTCTCTGTAGGTGAACCTTGACAGTCAGAGCTTGCTGGAAATGCAGGCTGAAGGGCAAGTGCCAAAGGGCTATGGTTGCCAGCTCTGGGTTGGGAAATAGCTGGAGATTTGGGGGGTGGAGCCCTGGTGAGGGCGGGGTTTGGGGAGGGGAGTGGAGTGGAGAGACTTCAGCAGGGTATAACGCCATGGAGTCCACCTTCCAAAGCAGCCGTTTTCTCCAGAGGGAATGTTCTTAGTTGTCTGCAGAGCAATTGTAATAGCAGGAGATTTCCAGGTGTCACCTGGAGGTTGGCAGCCCTACAGAGGGCCCTTGGCCTTGGGCTGTCACCCAGTGGCCTACAGCCTGGAATCCCACTAACGCCAAGAGTGACAGCAACCTGCTGCTTCAGAAAAGCCAAGATGATAATATCAAAAGTTTTTGGGGCAGCACAAGCCTTCAGGACCACAAATGTTCACTCTGTTGGTGGGATTAAAGGAAGGGATCTTGTGTGTCTCTGAGTCGGTTCTTTCAATTATTTTCCTGATTGAATGAGTATGTGCTCCTTATTCTAATTTTAATTTTCACTGTATGCTTTGCTTTATACTGCAGGACTGTACCACATAAGACTGTAGGTGGGAGGGGAGTAAGGGTTGGATCCTACCAGCCTTTCTACTTGACCTTGTCCAGTTCCCCTCCTCATAGCACCCCCCCTTCCACTTTGCTTTTGTTTACATGGGTCCCACAGTCCCCATCATAGTATTTTCAGAGGTCAAAAGGGGACCCTCCTTTCTCTTTCACTAGTAGAAAGATGGTGGCTTCCAAACCTAAATGTTTGAATGCTCTCTTTTAAAAAAATCCATACAGAGCCACCTTACCAGTGACATGGGCAATGTTCCCTCTAAGCTGAGTTAGTGTGAGCCGGCTCACACTAACTCAGCTTAGAGGGAACACTGGACATGGGTTCTAGTCTGATCTTCATGACTGGCTTGTTTTGAGTGTTTTATTTTTTCCATTCAGACTGCTGACTCCACATATGCTGATATCAATATTCAAAAACATGCCTTATGCCAAATCAGACCACTGATTCCTCTAGCTCAATATTGTCCACATGCAGGGATGGGAAAAGTACAAAAAAAAGCACAGAAGAGGGCAACCCAGATGATTAAGGGATTGGAGCACATTTCCTATGAGGAAAGGCGGAAAGCTCTGGGACTTTTCAGTGTAGAAAAGAAGTCGGCTAAGGGGGAACGTGGTAAAGATTTACAAAATTATGCCTAGAATGGAGGAAGTGCATAGAAATAACTTCTTCTCCTTATCCCATAATGGCAGTATTCAGGGGCACCCAATGAAGTTGATGGGGAATAGGTTTAGGACAGACAAAAGGAGGTCCTTCTTGAGTCAATGAATAATTATACTTCACTGCCCATGGAGGCAGTGATGGCCACCAGCATTGATTGCTTTAAAAGGTAGGTTAGACAGATTTATGGAGGAGAGGTCCATCGGTGGCCGCTAGCCACAGTGACTGAAGGGAGCCTCCATGTTCAGAGGCAGCAAACTTCTGAACACCAGTGCTGGGAGGCAGCAGCAGGGGAGGTCCTTGGCCTCAATGTCCTGTTTGTTGGGCTCTTGAGGGCAACTGGTTGGTCATGGTGTAAAACAGGATGCTGGGCTAGATGGCCATTGCTTTGATCCAGCAGGCCTCTTCTTATTTTCCTATTGATGAATAGTGGGCTTTCAGGCTCTTTGGCAGAGAATTGGGTTTCCCAAGATGGTCCTTTCTCTGGAAATGCTAAGGATTTAATGTACGGCCTTCTGCATGCAAAGCAAGTATTCTGGGGGTGAGTTTTCTGTCCTCTAGGCTTAGGGTTACCAGTCCTGGGTTGGAAAATGCCTGGAGACTTTGGGAGTGGATCCAGGAGAGGGCAGGGTTTGGCGATGGGAGGGGCTTCAGCATGTTACAATGCCCTACAGTTCACTCTTCAAAGCGGCAGTTTTCTCCAAGGGAGCCGATCTCTGTCAACTGGAGATCAGTTGTAAAAGCAGGAGATCTCCAGGCCCCACCTGGAGGCTGGCAAACCTATCTAGACTGGACTCATTCCATCCAGCGGGCCCAGCACAGAGTAAGTTGTCTGTGCCCTGCTGGCAAGCAACATTGACATGGATCTCTCTGCTCAAATGCTGCATGTCCTGATTGGAAAGGATATTGGAAATCTCTACGATGCAAGGAGGCCGCTCACCCTATCTTAACGGTGTCATATTGCCTGCCTCTTTGTGCGCTGCTGTGTATCGAAGACCAATTTTCCTTTTATTTCACGCTAGTAATTACATCTCACTGCTTCTAATACGAGAGATTGAACGATTGCTTTTTCACACTCCTAGGAAACTGCCTGTTCATTAGAAACCTCAGGTAATTACATAGTTGCTGGTTTCAGTTTGTATTGTGGACACAGGATCATTTTGGAAGTATGCTTTATCCTGCTTAGTAACAACTGGGCCATAAGTACAGTACTCTGAAGTCCTCTATAGAAATCCAGGAGGGTCGTTTCACGACGTCAGTTTTATTTTATATAACTGTCTGGGGTTTCAGGTAGATGCCTTTTGCATCACCTACTCCTTAATCCTTTTAACTGGAGATGTTGGGGATTGAATGTGGGACCTTCTGCACGCAAAGCAAATGCTCTACCATTGAACCACAGCCCCTCCCCTGTGACCACCTTCTGATGCGTTGGTCAACATGAGCTGCTCTTCAGTGGATTCTATAAAGGAGAACCAATCTTGCAAAGGTTTTAAAATATATTAGAAAACGGTGGTTCCATAAGGTATGATTCAACGCATTCTTCTCCCCCCCCCCTCCATGGGATAAGCCTCTGGACATGAGTTGTAGTAACCATGAAACTAGTCAAGGTGAAAAGATCATTTGTTAATCTCAGTATGTTAAAAAAAATGTCCATGTATCACTTCTGCCATGCTCTTACTCTGAATGAGTTGGTTTACAGAAATAAGAGTAGTATCCTCATTTAAATAGTGGGAATAGGAAGTGAAAGGCAGGTTCTAATTAGTAGGGCTGCCAAGTGGGGGTGGGTGGCGGGTAACCCCCCGCTTCGGAGGCCCGATTTCTGCCGCCGCGGAATCGGGCCCTGGGGGGAACTCCGCTCCCCGAAGCACAGCACCTCTGGTGACGCAACCACATCAATCACGTTGGGGGCGTGGCACCGATCGTCGGAGGGAAAACTCTATGGGCCACGCCCTCAACGTGATCGACGTCGTGCGTCACTTCTGGTGACGTGCTGGCAGCGCGCGCGCGCACATCGAAGAATGACTCCCGGAGCCCGGCAAGGCTCCCCTGCCGGTAAGACATTTTGACTTGGCAACCCTACTAATTAGGGATGCCGAAACACCTACTAGGACAGCTCATGTCCTGTTCACCAACAGGGAACATGGAGCTGATTTTTGATGATTGGTTTGCCTGTTTGTCAGCTGTTTGTGGCTGTTCAAAAAGTAGCTCCACTGTATTCTGTATAGTACAATGCCATTGCCTTGTTCTCACACAGCTTTACTGAGTTCTACTACCCGATCCCATCATTGCTGGATAACTGCTCTACTCAGCAGGCCATCATTTAAACAGACAATTAAGTTAGCCACAAATCAATCACAAATAAATGCTTTAAAAACAATAAAAATAAAATCTTACCCTTTGGTGTTTGTCTACGTAGTCCTTACTGATACTAATGGCTGCTAATCGGTGTGAATTGGCATCTTTGTGCATATGCAAAAAGCCTAGTACAAACCCATTAGGCTGGCACTTGTAATGGTTTGGCACCAACAAAACAGGCTGGGTGATGGGCGCACATCCCATCAACACCTTTGAACATGGCAAGTTCGACTGTTGAACATATTCATGGCAAAATTCATGGCATCCCTTGCCAGTTTGGTGTAGTGGTTAAGTGCGCGGCCTCTAATCTGGGAGAACCGGGTTTGATTCTCCACTCCTCCAATTGCACCTGCTGGATGACCTTGGGCAGGCCATTGTTCTGTCAGAGCTGTTCTTGAAAAAGAGCAGTTTGTGTCAGAGCTCTCTCAGCCCCACCTACCTCACAGGGTGTCTGTTGTGGGGAGGCGAAGGGAAAGGAGATTGTAAGCCGCTCTGACACTCCTTTGGGTAGTGAAGGGCGGGGTATAAATCCAATCTCCTCCTCCTCCTCCTCTTCTTCTTCTTCTTCCTAGGCAGATGTGGGAGAGAGATGGGCCATAATTATGTGTATAGACCCATAACCAAGTTAGGAAATCAACCAAATTCTGGAATGACCAAAACACATCCACTAAATCACTAAAACTCATTTATTACAATGGCTGAATAAGACATAAATGCCAGTTTGTTAGGCTGAGCCATGTGTGCCATAAAACGTAATGCCAGGTACTGGAGATATCAACTGTATAAAGGACAGCAGCTGGTAAGCTCTGAGTTGTTGTATCCTCACTGCTGGGAGGGGGGTGCAAAGGAAAACCCATATATGGGCAGACTGGAGAGCCAGCGGTGCAGCACTGGGCAGACGCTCCCACACTGCTTGTCTGCTGCAGGTGAGGTTGTTCCACCATGTTGAAGCCACAATTGGAGGGGCTCTGCCCACCCCCACCCCCCAGCAGTCTCCTGTTACCGCCCTAGCTCTGGTTGCTCACAGGCCGCATAAGAGCCCTGCATGCGGCCCCCGGGCCTTATGTTTGACACCCCTGCACTAAACATTCCAAAAGGAATTCAGGTGCACTGTCCTGTAGCCCTCAGCACATTGGCTCTGATTCAGCTCTAAGCATGAGAAACTAGTTTTTGCACTGAACTGTCCCTTGCTGGACTGGGCTGCCTGCTGCTATTTCTAGAATTGTTTAGACAAGAGGGGAGGAGCCATGGATCATTGGTAGAGCACCTACTTTGCATGCAGAACATTTGAGGCTCAATAAAGGATCTCTAGAAGGAGATTTTCTGAAAACTTCTCTCTCAGGCCCTGGAGAGTCACCAGACTAGACAATAGCAATGACAGACAGGCCAGTGGTCTGACTCCTCTCTTGGACCTGGCTTTATCAATGGCTAAACAGGTCAGTGTTGAAGAAGATTAGGCTTTTATACCCCATTTTTCTCATAATGACCACTCAGGGAAAATGTATACCGCAGGTTAGGAAAGGTACAAATAGGTATAAAAAAAGGCCTGCATGGTTAACAAAGTAATGGAAGCAGTAAAAAGTAAGAAGGATTCCTTTAGCAGTGGAAGGCTAGTCCGAGTGAAGTAAATAAAAGGAAGCACAGGCTGTGGCAAATAAAATGAAAATCAGTGATCAGACGGGCTAAAAGGGGCTATGAGGAACATATTGCAAAAAAACCCATAAAGACCAAGAATAAAAATTTCTTCAAAGACATTACTAGCAGAAAGCCATCCAGGGAGGCAGTGGGGCCCTTGGATGACCAAGGGGTAAAAGGATTACTAAAGGATGATAGGGAGATGGCAGAGAAGCTGAATGCATTTTTGCCTCTTCATAGTGGAAGATGGGAGGTGTTTGCCCACTCCAGAACTGCTGATTTCGGGAAGGGTGTTGAAGACCTGAGTCAAGATTGATGAGTCAGATTGAGGTGATGAGAGGGAAGGTCCTATGACTGATGGACAAATTAAAAACTGACAAATCACAAGGCCCGGATGGCATACATCCAAGAGTTCTGAAACAACTCAAATGTGAACTTTTGGATCTCCTGACAAAAATACGCAATCTATCATTAAAGTCTGCCTCCATTCCAGGGGACTGGAAGGTAGCTAATGTAACCCCCATCTTTAAAAAAGGTTCCAGATGAGATACAGGAAATTACAGGTCAGTCAGTCTAATGTCAATACTGGGTAATTTGTTGGAATCCATTATTAAAGATAGAATTAGTAGGCACATCAGTCAATCTAATGTAAATACTGGGTAATTTGTTGGAATCCATGATTAAAGATAGAATTAGTACGCACATTGATGAACAAATGAATCAGCATAGATTCCTTAAGGGAAGAACTTGTCTCGCTAACCTGTTAGAGTTCTTTGAGGGGGTGAACAAACATGTGGACAAGGGTGACCCAAGAGATGCTGTTTACCTGGATTTCCAGAAAGCTTTTGATAATGTTCTTCATCAAAGGCTCCTAAGTAAACTCAGTAGTCATGGGATAAGAGGACAAGTCCTCTTGTGGATTAAAAGCTGGTTAATTAACAGGAAACAGAGAATGAGTATAAATTGGAAGTTTTCATAGTGGAGGATGGTAAGCACTGGGGTACCACAGGTCTTGGTACTGGAGTCTGGTGCTTTTTAACTTGTTCATTAATTATTTGGAGTTGGTGAAATGAAGTGGCTAAGTTTATGGATGACACGAAGTTGTTCAGGGTGGTGAGACCAGGGAGGATTGTGAGGCACTCCAGAGGGATTTGTTGAGGCTCGGTGAGTGGGCACCAATGTGGGAAATAAGGTTCAATGTGGGCAAGTGCAAAGTAATGCACATTGGAGCCAAAAATATGAAGTATAAATACACGTTGATGGTGTCCAAACTGGTGGAGACTGATCAGGAGAGAGATCTTTAAGTTGTGGTAGATAACTCACTGAAAATGTCAACTCTGTGCAATGGCAATAAAAAAATTGCTATGCTGTGGATTATTAGGAAGGGAATTGAAAACAAACCAGCCAGTATCATAATGCCCCTGTATAAATCTATGGTGCGGTCTCATTTGGAATTCTGTTTACAGTTTTGGTCACCACACCTCAAAAAAGATACAGCATTGGAAAAAGTGCAGAAAAGAGCAACTAAAATGATTAAGGGGATGGAGCACGTTCCATATGAAGAACGGTTCAAGAGGTAAGGGCTCTTTAGCTTGGAGAAACAACAATTGAGGGTGACATGATAGAGGTTATGCATGGAATAGAGAAAGTAGAGAAAGTAGTTATTTTCTCCCTTTCTCACAGTACAAGAACTCATGAGCACTGAATGAAATGAATGAGCAGTAGGTTTAGAAGAGATAAAAGAAAGTACTTCTTCACCCAAAGAGTAATTAACATGTGGAATTCACTGTCACAGGAAGTGGTGACACCTACAAGCATAGACAGTTTCAAGAGAGGATTAGACAAGCACAAGAAAGGAGACCCACGATACTTGCGGGGGGGGGGAAGAACAGCTCCACGCAGAGCAGGAGGAGGAGGCAGCAGCAGCAGGTAAGCCCTCTTCCCCCCGTCCCTGGACACCGGCGGCGTGGCCTGAGTGGCTTCCAGCCACCGAGCCCCGCCAATCTCTCCCCCCCCGGCTCCTTCACCCTCCACCGGTCTCCTTCCCTCCCCCCCCCGCTCCGACCCCCCTCAGCTCCGGCGGCGTGGCCTGAGTGGCTTCCAGCCACTAGCCCCTGCTAATCTCCCCCCACCGATCTCCTTCCCTCCCCCTCTGGCAGCCGGTCTCCTCTTCCTCTCCCCCCGCCTCAGCTCCGGCGGCGAGGCCTGAGCGGCTTCCAGCCACCGGCCCACCGCAGAGTTCCCAGAGTGTTCCCTGCACATGCGCAGGAAATGCTCTTTTACTTTTGGGGGATTTAAATATCCTGCCTATATTTCCCCCCCCCCAACTTTTTAGATTGTTGTGCACATCTGAGGACTGCCCCAAGTATGCAGGAAAATCTCCCTGCCCCCAGGTGCCCCCGATATGTGGATTTAGATATCCGCACGCAGGGGGCGCCTTCGCTATTAGATATATAGATATGGAGCAGAGATCCATCAGTGGCTGTTAGCCACAAGGTATAGATGGAACACTATGGCCTGTTATGCACACACAGCTTAGGGCAGAGAATCTGACCAGTCGAGCCTTTAAGCTTGACTTTGGATTCTGTGCCTGCAGTACACACCATCCCCCCCCTCCAGTATATTTATTCTGTAGCCCAGGCACTGTGCAACCTTCTTGTGCCACCCAGTTGAAACTGGGCAGCAGGAGAAGGCAGGCCAGCCGGGCTCACTGTGCTTGCGGGGAACTAATGGCTCCCTGCAGGCACAGCTCCACGCTGCCTTCTCCCGTCATCTGGTTGAAACCAGGTGGTGGGAGAGGGCAGCCCAGCTGAGCTCGCTGTATGTGCAGGGAGCTGATGGCCTATGAGGGGCAGGGACAGGGCAGGGGGGGAATCTGAGGGAATCTGTATGTTTTTGACTTACCTTTGGCTTGGAAGTGAAGCAAGGGAAAAAACGGCACAAAATCACTCTCAGAAAATCCAGGAAAACAGTGAACAGAAAGCAAACTGGGCTCTGAGGGGAGGAAAAACAATGCAGAACAAAAAAGGAAACCTGACGGACATGCATGGTGAAAGTAAGGCAAAACACCAGTGCATAATGGGCCTATGTCTGGTTCTTGGTTCTTTGGGGGCAACAGTGGGAGGGCTCTGGAGTTCTGGTCCAGCTGGTGGACCTCCTGATGGCACCTGGTTTTTGGCCACTGTGTGACATAGAGTGTTGGACTGGATAGGCCACTGGCCTCATCCGACATGGCTTCTCGTATGTTCAGCCTGGATGTTAAGAAACACACTACCTACTATCAGTAGGAAGGCTCTAATGAATGGGGCTCCTATTTCAAAGGCAAATAATATTTTGTGATATTTGAGAGGTGTTAATAAAAAGTTACGTTCACAACTGTTTGGAGGATCCCTCCCCCATCGACAGGGTCTATGTAGATTCAGTACTTGTAAATGGGCCCCAAACTAAAAGGAGATGGCAGGCAAAATGCAGTTTTTTGCAGACTTTGGGTAAGAGGGGTGCTTGCTCTCTTCTGGTTCAAAGCCGTTAGGAGCCAGAAGGTGCTGAAGGCCACCGTGCCCAGCTGCATGCGCATGAGGAGAAGATGTCCGAGCAGCAAATAGTGTGCATGAAAAAGCCCTCCTGGTCTTGACCTGCTCACTTTTAGTCACTTCTTTGGCCTGACTGTAGCATGCCCACAGTCAGCTCTTCGTATGATGTGCATGCTGGCCCCGCAGCAGCCCTCAGCTCCACATCTGGCGTGCTCACAGTGCAAAGCTCTGTGGGCATGCTGGAGGTGGAGCTGAGATCTACCACAGGGCCAATGTGCAATAGGCGCTTGCCCTCAAGCTGCATCTGGAGCAGAGCCTGGAGGCAGGAGCAGCCCACCACACACACACGCGTCTTCCCCCTGCCTCCAGCAGGAGTCGCGCAGCCGCAGTGGCTGCCATGACTGGCGCCCAACAGCCTCCCTGGGACAATCCCCCACCGGTGAGTATAAACGACTTGGCAACCCAACCTCAAGCTGCAGCTGGAGCAGAGCCTGGAGGCAGGAGCAGCCCACCACACACACACACGTCTTCCCCCTGCCTCCAGCAGGAGTTGCGCAGCCGCAGTGGCTGCTGTGACTGGCGCCCAACAGCCTCTCTCCTTCCAGGAACGCCCCTTGGCACTCCACTGCTTGGACTTTTAAGTTCAGAAGAGAGACGACAAAGGGGGGACGTGATAGTGGTTTATAAAGTTATGCATGGGGTGGGGAGAGTTGACAAAGAGACATTTTTCTCCCTCTCCCCAAAGACTAGAACTCGAGGGCAACTGGTTAGCCACTGCGTGAGACAGGATGCTGGCCTAGGTGGGCCACTGGTCTGTTCCAGCACGGCTCTTCTTATGTTCTTACATTGGGAGGAACTCACCTGAAAGAGTGGTCGTTTGCTTAGCACTGTGAGGGAGGAGGAGGAGGAGTATACGTTTTCCCTCCTGCCCCATGCAAGTAGAAATGGCAGCGGGGGGGCTTTTTGCTTCTTTTCTCTGGCTCCATGTTCCCTAGGAAGGTGAAAATGGGGCAGGGAGGAAACTGGAATCTCTTTCTTCTGAGTCACAGTGCTCCCTTGACCAGCTGAGCCAATGAGTGCTGTTCAGGGTGAGTTCCCCCAATGCACGTCTTGACTATGTCTGGTTGAACACCCATGACCCAACATGTGTCCGGTGTATCACGTAGTTGAGCCCTTAGAACTGTTAAGGTTACCAACTCCTTCTTGGGAAAAACCTGGAGATTTGGGGGTAGAGGCTGAGGAGGGCGAGGTTTGGGACGAGAAAGAACCTCGATGGCGTATAATGCCATAGAGTCCACCCTACATTGCAGCCATTTTCTCTAGAGGAACTGATCTCTTTCATCTGGAGATCAGTTGCAACAGTGGGAGATCTCCAGTCTCACCTGGAAGTTGGCAAATGGCAACCCTAAGAATTGTCCCTACGGCAACAGTTAGGTAATGGCCTTTAATGTGATAGGCCTAGTCCTCTGGAATGACCTACCAGAGTGGTCATCTCCATTGGCTGCATTTAAGAAAACATGGAATACAGTCTTATTTCAAAGGGTGGAGAGTGAACGCTTTTGGGGGGCAGATTTGGATGTATATTTTCATGTGCTGTTTTTATTTTGTCAATGGACATGTGATGACTCACTATGAATTTAGGCAGACCATGAGAGGGAAGCCAGGAAGGGCTGAGCCAGTGCTTGGCTTTTGTGACCCTTTCTTACATGCCCGAGGTAATGCTGATCACTACTTCGGGGTCAGATTGGCCCAGGGATCCTAGAGTTTTATTTTGCCTTCCTCTGGGCATAGAGAAGGGGTCACTGGGGGAGTGGGAGGGGAGCCGTGAATTCCCTCATTGTCCAGTGGGTTGGACTAGATGACCCTGAGGATCCCTTCCAGCTCTATGTTTTTGTGTTTCGTGCCCTTGCAATTTGTGTAATTAGCTGCCTTGAGTCCAGGGTGAGAAGTCAGAATATAATATGTTACACAAACAAAATAATATGGCTGGTTGAGGTGGTACTCCCCTGGGAGGAAATCATCACCCCGTCGGCAGTGATGGATCAACCAGAACTGCATAGGTCTTGGCTGGAAGTGTTCAATGTCACACCGGGGGAGGGAAATCTCCCCTGTTTCTGATATGCTCTTCCTTCCCTTCCCCCCCTTTTTTATTCAGCACGTTCTGAGCTGTCCCTGGAGATGTGCACTGAAGATTTGTTTGCCACTTTTCATTATAAAATTTTATTTTATTTTTAGAAAAACCTTTCTCAGTGGTTAGATATACTCACGAAGGAGCTGAATAATCACTGGAAGGGGGGATGGCAGAGGAAGCCATCTGAAGCATTGCTTGGGGAAGTCTTAGGGTCGTGCTATAAGATGTCTTAAATGGTTATTGAGGGCCCACGCTCCTAGAGCGGCATGAACCATTCGATGTCCTCAGGATAACATGCTCATTAATGCAAGGCTGACCTCCGCTGCCTGGCCGCTCCTCCCTCACTTTTTCATTGTAATTTGACAAACACCAGCTTCCAAGGGAGCTTAAAATAACAAAGTCCTTTATCAAGCAAAAGAAGAAACCTGCCCCTCTCTCAGTGCATCAGCCGCAAATCTCTGCGGAGATCATTAGTGCTCATCCGCCCAGCTTTCTTCAGCACGATCATCCATCATCTGCATCAACAACACCACCACCACCACCGTCATCTGGTGATCATTCATTAGGGTCAGCGCTGGCATGATCTATGAAGAAGGCAGAAAGCACCCTCCTCTGGTCCATTTCCTAAGTTTTTACAAGCATGTAATAAGAAAGAGGAACTTTGGGCAAGGATTCTTCTAAGATACTGGACAGGATTTGGAGGCAGATGAACACATGAAGGCTTGTAACGAGTCAGACCATTGGTCTATTAAGGACAGTGTTGTCTATTCTGACTGCTGTCAGCTCTCCGGGGCCTCAGGTAGATATCTTTCACATCCTCTAATACCTGATCTTTTTAACTGGAGATGCTGGGGATAAAAGCTGGGACTTCTTGAGCCATGTTCTACGTCCAGCAGAAGCTGCCAATTCAAGAAGCCCAGTTTGGTCCCTGTTGTTGTTGATGATGATGATGAGTATTGCAGTGGTTTCCCGCTGTGTACATATCTTAAAGCATCCCAGCTGGGATTCTTTTATAATTTCACACCTCTTGGCATTGATCTCATGAGACTGTTGTCACTTATTCATATCAGCTTTTCAGATGGGGGTGGTGGTATAATAAGCCCCTCTCGTTATATTTTCCCTTCTCTAGTTGATTGCTTTTCTGTTGTTAATCAGTATGTGAAACATTATTTATATCTTATAAACAATGGTGTAAGGGACAACAGCGATTTGGGAGATATTGGTCAAATTTGGTAATACCTGAGAGGATCAATCTCTCTTTCGAAGACCATGATGAATCCAAATCAACCCTCAAAAATGGCAGTCTCATCCACTAATTGAAGGTGCTGTTATGTGGTTAACTTGGGCTGAATTCAACAGAATGAGGTTGCATCCACACACCAACAATTCTCCATATTGCATTCGTTGCCTCTGAGAATGCCCAAGCATATGGAACAGCAATGGAACATACACACAATTTGATGAGAAATCTGTTTCCACCCTGCTTCAGCTTTCTTGCAACTTTTTCCTATTCCTTTGCAATGAATTTGGGGAAAAATTGCCTGCACATTTACCCTTTTATCTCTACAATGAAAAGAGCTGGAGACTTACTTAAAAAAAGAAAGCTGGGAATTTAGAGGAACTAATAGAGCATGGCAATAGATCATTATAACATTACTTTGCTATAATGCAATAGCCTTTTTGTTAAGTCCTCAAAAAGCTCGCTAGTGGTGCAGTGGTAAAAATGGTGGCCACAGGGGGTGGGGGTGGGCTGACAGAGCGAAAATGGCACTGATGTGGGGAGGACCTTTAAAAATATGTACCTTCTCAAAAAGATTGTAGCAAAGCAGGTCTGAGAAATATATTTGGAAGCAAGGGAAGACCTTGCTTTAGTTGGCATCGTGCTGGTAGGGGCTGAACTTTGAATATTTAATACTTTTAGTTTAACATTTCTAATGTATTTAAAATTATACTGTGCAACCCCCCCCTGCATAGTTGCTAGGTTGGGTTTAAAATATATTTAATAATTATGATGGAATAGCTTACAAGGACTAAAATAGCGGGAACTACAGAGTACATAAAGTCCCAGAACAATCTGAGACTCATATAGTCGTATCCTGGTTAGAAAGTAAGGCACTGTGGTGAAGAGAGGTTGGATTTTCTTTTATTACTGAATTTGTGCGCAGAGCATAGTTTTCAAAATACCGCAGTGCAGGGGGAAAAAAAAGAATGCGGTATTGAGTCCCTGAGAGTATCATTAGGAAGTAATCTGTTTGTAAATTGAGGTCATGAAAACTCTTCAGAAATCAATTTAAAAAATCTTGTTTTTTGTGTTCCAGGTCGAAATGCTAGAGCACAAATATGGAGGCCACCTGGTCTCTCGGAGGGCAGCCTGCACCATCCAGACGGCCTTCCGCCAGTACCAGCTCAGCAAAAACTTTGAGAAGATACGGAACTCGCTCCTGGAAAGCCGCATGCCTCGGCGAATTTCACTGAGGAAAGTCCGAGTCCAGAACTCTGAAAGTTTTTCTGCTGAGAAAGCCCTGGTCGAAGGATACAACTTTGTTGGCATCCCTTTGGTGAGATCCCCATCTTTGCCTGCCACAATCAGTGGGGCACTGACTGAACTGGAGGACTCTTTCACTGAGCAAGTCCAGTCTTTGGCCAAATCTATCGACGATGCCCTCAGCACATGGAGCCTGAAGACGATGTGTTCCCTTCAAGATGGCAGCTCCTACCAGATAAGAGAAACGTTTAGTACTAGCGCAGTGCAGCCAAACCAAGACTTGGAAGCTGAACTGAAGGAACAACAGAAGGAGGAAGGGTTGCTGCCAGATACACTGCCCAAGAGCAGCAGCACCCTTATGATGGCCTTCCGTGATGTCACTGTCCAGATCGATAACAAGAACATCTCCGTCTCCTCATCTACCTCGGTGTCTATGGCAAATTGCCTCACTAACAACACCCAGGCTGGGATTTCTCAATCTGCCAAAATCGAAGAAATCCCAGAGGAAGGAGGGACGAAGGGCAAAGAGCCTCCAGCTGCCCCAGAAAGGCAGCCTGAATCTGCAGTCCTCCAGAACAGTCATACCGTAGCTGAGGTGAATGTCAACACCAACGGCTTGGGGGGAGGGGAGACGGAGACGGAGCAAATGATGATGCAGAAGCTCCCGTTTGACTCGAGCAACGAGACAGGGCAGAGCAAGGGCTCGGAGGCCGAGAACGTAGACAATTCAGAGCAGCTCAGCAGTAGCAGCACCTCCACCTCAGCCAAGTCTGCCTCTGAGTTGTCCTCAAAGGAAGCCCTGCAGGCCATGATCCTCAGCCTTCCACGGTACCACTGTGAGAACCCAGCCAGCTGCAAATCTCCTACTCTTTCCACAGATACCATGAGGAAACGGCTGTACCGGATTGGGTTAAACCTCTTCAACATGTAAGTGGCTGCTACTACTAATTTTAATCCCTCTTGGCTTTCCCTCAGTTCGTGACAACAACAGGGTACTAGAAATAATTATGTTAGGCTCATTCCATTGACATTACTTTCATATTTGGGGGCTCAGTCAACTGTGGGGACCCCAAGTATCTATTACAGGGGTCCCTAATGTGGGTCCCCAAGCCTTCCCATTGACAATTGGAAATTTGATTGGTTGTGCCGATTATTTAAAAGTGTTGCCTTGACAGCAGCTGTCACCACAGCACAAGGATTTGCACTGTGTTACTGACATTAAGCTGTGGGAAATATTTTATTTATTTTTATTTGTTTATTAAATTTGTGAATCGCCTGGTCCCCGCATTCACAGGGCACTAAGCAGTGTACAACAGTAAATAAAATACAATATAAAACATTCAGTACTGTCATGAAAACAATCCCCCAGATGGCATCCATGAATTGAATTTTAAGCCAGTTCCGGACTGTGTTGCCACCTCACATGCAGGACTGGTAGGAGGCTGAAGGGAAAAGATGGAATAAAGGATGGGGTGCCAGCCATGATAGATGTGGCTGGCTCTGCCTCCTGTGGGAGCCATTTTGTGACAGCTAATTTTGTGGTGTTGCCCACCATGCCACGTCAGAATTTCAGTTGTGCCCATAGTCTCAAAAAGGTTGGGGATCCCTGCTCTGTTTTGATCTGGCTACCATATTGACAGTCCAGTACAGACATGGGAGAGGAGAAAAACGAATCCGTGTCAATATGATTTGCACCCAGAGCATTGAATGCATTTCTCTGGTAGTCATCCAAGCAGGCTGTGTGAGAAGAAGGAATAGATATATCCCAATTACCGTCCGTGGGCTCTTAAAACAAAAGGAGGCTTTTGAAAAAGAAAAATTGCCTCCATTTTCATGCAGGCTGTACAAAGATTTGCTACTTTGGATCTGTTATGATCTGGCTACCATATTGACAGTCCACTACAGACATGGGAGGGGAGAAAAACGAATCCTTGTCAATATGATTAGCACCCAGAGCATTGAAGACGTTTCTCTGGTAGTCATCCAAGCAGGTTGTGTGAGAAGAAGGAATAGATATATCCCAATTACCGTCCGTGGGCTCTTAAAACAAAAGGAGGCTTTTGAAAAAGAAAAATTGTCTCTATTTTCATGCAGGCTGTACAAAGATTTGCTACTTTGGCCTGAACTTCATGGCTGCTGTGTTTCTTTTTGTGGTCTTGGTAGAATTTTGCACCTGACAGAGACAATTTAGTCAGTGTCTTCAACTCAGGCCAAGGTTCTGTGAAAAATAGCTGTAGGTGTAAGAAAGTGCAGGCACAGCTGCCTGGAAACGGGAGTCAGCAGAGGTAAAATCATTCCATTTCGGATGTGTTGAAAAGGAGCTTTGGATCTGTCTGTTGGCTCTTGGTGCGACTGTCTCAACCTCAATAAACCCTCGGGGAATGTTGCAGTTTGCCCTCGCGCAGCTTCATCATGCGTTTCTTTTCAATGGATTGTTGTTTCTTTCATTCGATGGCAGCAACAGATGGCTCTGGGACTGCTCTTTTGATGTACTCAAAGAAGGTAGAAATTGTGATGCATTTATGAGGCTTGTTTTATTTCCTTCCAGTGCCATCCTTTTTAACCCTCATAGCAACCCCGTGAGGTAGGCTATGCAGAGAGGGGTCTGGCCCTGGGTCACCTGGTAAGCTTTATGATTAAGCTGGGATTTTGATCTGGATCTCCTTGGTAAAAAAAATGAAATTATCTTGTGGCATTGTGTGCTCCGCTCCTGTGCGCTCCTGCAGGAAATGACCCCTGCTCATAGCAACCCCGTGAGTTAGGCTATGCAGAGAGGGGTCTGGCCCAGGGTCACCTGGTAAGCCTTATGATTAAGCTGGGATTTTGATCTGGATCTCCTTGGTAAAAAATGAAATTATCTTGTGGCATTGTGTGCGGAATAGCCAGGAGATCCCTGAGGGGATTGTTTGGCTGCTGAAGCTGTAGCTGTTTTTTTGGCACCACTCAAGTGGCCAGCTATGCTTACTTTTAGGCTGAGAGTGCTGTCACCCGCCTAAGGTAACCCAGCTAGTTTCAAGTGGGGAAGTGGGGAAGTGAACCCGGTTTTTCAGAGTAGAGTCTGCCGCTCTTAACCACTGAACCAAACTGGATCTCTTTGGTCCAGAACAGGAGGTCTATTGACTGCACTTTGCTGGTTCTGATGTATTCTACCAAGGTAGGGTTGCGGTGGCTCAAGTGGTTAAGACGCTGAACTGCAGGCTGTGGAAGGTCGGTAGTTCAGCAGTTCGAGACCCGGGTGCCGCATGACGGAGTGAGCTCCCGTCTCTAGTTCCAGCTCCTAGCAGTTCGAAAGCAAGACATTGCAAGTAGATAAATAGGTACCACTTCGGTGGGAAGGTAACAGCGTTCCGTGCGCCTTGGTGTTTAGTCATGCCGGCCACATGACCACGGAAACGTCTTCGGACAGTGCTGGCTCTCCGGCTTGGAAACGGAGATGAGCACCGCAACCCTAGAGTCGGACTCGACTGGCTTTCGAGCAAGGGAACCTTTACCTTTACCTTTAGGGTTGCCGGACCCCCAGTCTGGGTGGGGGTTTCCTCAATTTTCGGGGCTTAGATCCGCTGCCAACCAGCCAGCCAGCGGGGGAAGCATCACTCTGAAACAGGGATGTCACTGGGCAAT
Organism: Gekko japonicus; assembly: GCF_001447785.1. Lineage (NCBI taxonomy): Eukaryota > Metazoa > Chordata > Lepidosauria > Squamata > Gekkonidae > Gekko > Gekko japonicus. The sequence goes on from NW_015160877.1 coordinate 31,132, forward strand.
GTCCTCGACACGATGATGTCACCCGGAAGTGACATCATTGCATCATCACTGTCAGGGGTGATGCTCTAGTTTTCGGGCAAACTCTGTGGTTTTGAAGCTAAAAAACCGATAAGAGTTTTGCCCAAAAACTAGAGCGTCACCCCCAATGTTGGCAATGTGATGATGCCACTTCTGGGTGATGTCATCATGCCGTGCACGCAAAGTGCTCACAGCAGAAAATCGCAGGCCAGTCCCAGGAGCCCCCCACTGGATCACAGGTAGGACCTGGCGGGCAGCCCTACACCAGGGTTAGGATGGCTTTGTATGAATTGCGTTGTGGCCACACGAGGGCTGCCTTAGAGTGCTTTCACACAGGCTGAATAATGCACTTTCGATCCGCTTTCAGTGCACTTTAGTGATCATCTGCTAATGGAATCTGCCATTTCACACAGTGAAGTCCCGTTGCAAAGTGCAATAGAAGTGGACTCAAAGTCCATTATTCCGTATGTGAAAGCACACTAGTGTTGTCTGGGTGCTGTCTAGAAGCCCTTGCCATATGGAGAAAGCTGCCTTCCTGGAGAAGCCATGGCATCCATTACATGGGTCAGGGTAACCACTTGTTCATGATAACAGTGAACCACCACCATCACCAGAAGTAGCAGGCAGACACGTGTGGGGCACCAGCATGCACAGAATTCTGCAAAAACATTGAGTTTTTTACACTGCCCAGCAAAAGCCCAGTCCCCGCTGAGTATTTTTGCTCAGAATGTCCTAATAAAAGATACAACCTTCTTGGCATCTCCTTTGCCAGTCCTTGCCAGCTTATCAATGTATTTATTGGCTACAAGTTTTATCACTTGCTTTGAGAAACTGGGGGGGGGATAGATGTCTCCTCCTCTCTTCCTTGTAACAGTGCTGTGAACTGGGGTGTGATTAACTGATACATGAAATGTGAATTGGGATGGGGGAAACCCCAACCCACGGAAACCTGTAGTGGGACCCCCTGCATGGCCATTTTTTACTCTCGCAAAAGTGTGCGGGGTAGAAGGGGAGGAATGCTGAAAGTCCTTACTGCCATCCTTGCTGACCTCAAGAACCAATTTGCCCCTTCCCCATTTTGGGGGGTATTTTTCTGTATTTCTCATATGTGCATGTATGTGTGCGTGCGTGTGAGTGTGTGTGCCCCTGGAAGTCATGGCGACCTCTGGTGACTGACCCATACCGGGGGCCTGGAGAATATTCTTCTTCTTTTTTAAGCCCCCGGAGGGGATTTTTTTTTTAAAAAAAATACTACATAAACGACCAAGAAAAAATAGAGATGGGGGGACTACACTTAGGGAGAAAGAAAAGATAACCCACACTAAGCTAAAATGGGGCCTGGAAGATATTCAAAGAGGTGGCTGAGTAAAGCCTGCCCCTGCCTCCTGACTGCTGGTATTCCAAGGAGGTCTCCCATCCAAGTACTTGCCAGAGTCGACCCTGCTTAGCTTCCGAGGTCTGACGAGACGGGGCTTGCCTGGGTTGTCCAGGTCAGGGTGCCCCCTCCCCATTTTAGGTCACCCAACTAACCTTTCACGTATTGGTGGGGTTGCAAACTCCAGGCTGGGAAATTCTGGAGATCTGGAGGATGGAGCCTGAGGAGGGGTTTGGGGGAGGGGGAGGACCTCAGCAGGCCAGAAGGCCATCGAGGCCATTCTTCCAAAGCAATCATTTTCTCCAGGGGAACTGATCTCTGTTGTCTGGAGTTCAGCTGGAATTCTGGGAGATCTCCAGGTCATGAAGGGAGGTTGGCAACCGTACGTATCAGTTAAACAGACCCCTGGGCTAGGCTGTCCTTCCACCACACACCAGCTAATCTCTTCAGGCTGCTTTCTGCAGGTGGGTCTCCCTCTGAGGAGTGTCTGTCCGGCAAGAGTTAGGGCACAGGCTTTTTTCTGTGGCATCCTTCGGAATGGCCTACCAGAGTGACTATGGGGGCCCCCATCACTCTCTGTAAAGCCATATTACGATGGTTAGGGCTTCGTTAGAGAGTAACCCATTTCGCAGATTTGACAATGTTTTTCAGCAGTGCATTCTCACCCACCATACCACAGTATTTGTGGTTTTAAATTTTTTTTTTTGCTGCCACATGAGGTGGTTATGCTTCCTCCAGCTTTCTGGGTTTTCCCTGGCTCGGCTGTAGACCCGCAGCTTCCCACTGATGCTTTTTTGGAACCCGCTTTCAGTACAATCTTCCAGGATCTCCCCACAGTAGATTTCCCCAAACCTGCCTTGGTGTATCCTTTCCTGAAAGATCATACTGGTCCTTTCCGCATTTGCCAGCCACTCTGGATTTTCTCAGTGTTTGAGTTGAGGCGATTTAAGCCCATAGCTCAAAACAGCATCCAAAAAACCCGGGGCAACAGCGGGCTGAAACTGGGCTGACCACTGAAGGGAGGTAATGCAGAATGGGGAAAAACCCCGGAATAAAAAGAAGGTTGAACTTGATTTTTAGGGCAGAATGGGGGGGGGGGGCTGGATTAAAAAGACGGTTGAATTTCGATTTCAGTGTAGAATTGCTTGGAGGACACTGCAGAGAATGCGGATTAAAAGGACAGTGCAGAAAGGGTCTGGAGCAAGTGTGGACGGGAAATTGCAGATTTCCTCACCTTCCAGCTCACATCGGATGCCATATCCAGGACCGTTTTTCTTCCCTTTCATCATTCCCCTCCACTTCTGGTGGGCTTTTTGCCATTAAAAGCATCAGTAGTAGGTATATCACTATAACAGTTTAAATAAAAACAAAACAAAAACCAGCAGGAAGCACACTGCTGGTGCTAGGGGAGATGGCAGGCAGGAGGGGAAAGCACAGAAAAAAATACCTGTGCGGAAGCTCCATTGCATTTTAACGTGTTTGCATTATAATAGCTGTGAGAGGGAAATGAGGAATCAACTAGGGTTGCCAAATATTTACTTACCGGTGGGGGAGCGTTCGCTCGGTCCGGGAGCCGGCTGTGGATGCGCGCACACACCGCCAGAACATCACCGGAAGTGACGCAGGACGTAGGGCACGTTGGGGGCATGGCCCAGATTGTCGGGCCAACGTGCTGTGTGTCCTGCGTCACCTCTGGTGACACAGCTTCGGGGGGCAGAGTTCCCCCCGGGGCCCGATTCCACCACGGCGGAAATTGGGCCTCCAAAGCAGGGGGAAATCCGCCCCCCGGGGGGATTTGGCAGCCCTAGAATCAACCTATGTCTCTAAAGCCTGGAGTTTGAGAGAGGAGGGACACCTGCCCAGGTAGACCAATGGAAGGAGTCTTTTCTGTGCCTCATGTTCCTACCTGACAGTTTGGTGTAGTGGTTAAGTGTGCGGACTCTAATCTGGGAGAACTGGGTTTGATTCCCCACTCCTCCACTTACACCTGGCTGGATGACCTTGGGCAGGCCATAGTTCTCATAAGAGCTGTTCTTGAAAAAGAGCAGTTTCTGTCAGAGCTCTCTCAGCCCCACCTACCTCACAGGGTGTCTATTGTGGGGAGGGGAATAAATCCAATCTCTTTTTCTCTTCTTCTTCTACCAAGGAAGTTGTTGAAGTTCTGACAATTCTCACAGACATGCTGGCAAAAGACGCAGCTGCATTCACACATCACAATTGTGTGTGTTAAGTGACATCAAGTTGCTTTTGACTGATGGCGACTTTGTGAATTAAGGTCCTCCAAAATGTCCTCTCATTAACAGCCTTGCTCAGGTCTTGCAAAATGAGGGCCCTCGTGGCTCCCTTGGTTGAGTCAATCCACCTCCTGTCGGGTCTTCCTCTTTTCCTGCTGCCTTCAAATTTCCTTGCACTCCTAATGTCACAATCACTCCCCCGGTTTGTTTGAGACCAGAATGAGCCAGGCATCACTCTTCCTCGACTACAAACCTGGATTCTTTATCAAGGAATGGAGGGAAAGGCGGGTTTGCCAAGTAAGAGTATTTAGCATTGCAAGACTGCAAGACTGAGCCCTGCATTGCAAGATTTTTCCTCTGTGATTATCCTCTGCTTGTCTTACAGGAGTAATCAATGAAATGACACGTGCTCTGGTTATAGTATTATGATTTTGAATTTAATTAGACACATAATGAAAGGTATGCTAGAGACAAGTGTAACCTATGAAAATGTGTGCATGGGAAAGTTTCCTAAAAACTCTTGGGCATTATCAGAGGACTGCAAAAGTAGTTGCTAGGTGATCAGCAGTAATCTGAAATGTCTTTCTGGTAACATTTTTATTATTATTATTATTATTACAATAAAAAATCAGTCCATGAACAGATGTGTTTCATACAATTCTGCCCTTCTGCCAATGGCGACTGACTTCACAATGTGTGCTGTCATAAGTGAGAATCTCCTCCTCCTATGCAACACACTTACACACCGCAGATAATTCTGATCTGAGCTCTCTTTCTCTCTCCTTTCTGGGTAGGAAAGAGAGACCCTGTCCTCCTTCCAAGTTCTCCGGCATGCACAATCCACAGAACTTGGGCAATATCCCAAAGCAGTAGGAGACATATTTGTTTCTTCCCACTGTCTCAACCAGTGCTCCCGGTAAGCTGTGGAGTTTTATGAGCAAAAATTCTACTTTGTGAGCTACTGGCATTAAAGTTGTGAGTGAGCGATTTGGCTGCTGCATAAATTAGTTTGCTCTGGAGACATCCTTCCTGGGCTCAGACAAAAATGTGTGAGCCAGAGGCTAAAAAAACTACGAACTAGCTCACACTAACTCATCTTAGAGGGAACACTGGACCCTCAACCCAGCATGATAGGAGAGTGACCCCTCGGATTCAGGGACAGAAGGGATTGGTGACAATGGCAAATAAAAATATGACCTCAGCATACTACTGATCGGCACTTCTGAGTCCCATTCATTAGCTGGGAGAGAGAGAGAGAGAGGAACGCATACTGAACAGTTCAATCCTAAACAAAGTTGCTACTCTTTTAAGATAGATCCAGGTGGGTAGCTGTGTTGGTCTGAAGCAGTAGAACAAAGTCTGAGTCCAGTGGCACCTTTAAGACCAACAAAGTTTTATTCTGGGTGTGAGCTTTGGTGTGCAGATACTTTGTCAGATAGAGTGAAAAAGCCTGAATCTGAAGAAGTGTGCTTGCACACGAAAGCTCATACCTTGAATAAAACTTTGTTGGTCTTAAAGGTGCCACTGGACTCAGACTGTGTTCTGCCACTCTTTTAAGTCCATGGAAGTCAGTCTCTTTAGGACTGCACTGTAACTGTCCCACTGAATCATAGTTTACTTAACTTTGCTGGGTCATGCCCACTGTAACAAACGTTTGCATGTGGCATGTTGCTAATAAGGGAGTGATCATTATGATCCCTAGCTTTGATTTCAAGTCCCAAAAAAACCTTGCCCTGCCAACCGCACACGTATGCCTGCCTTCATAGTCTGTGCATAGCTAGAATTATGGTGGCAGTCAATTTTGGAAAAACATAATGCTGGTTGTGCCCTCCAGAATTCTTTGCACTTTATCTAGGTTGATTTTCTGCCCAATTTCTTGGATGCACCTAAAATAGCTCTTTAGTCTTCAGCCCAGGATTTTAAGTTATGGAAGCAAATTGCAGGGATATTGCTTTGAAATTAAATATCATCATCTGAGGAGTAGCTGTGAGGTGCTCCTGTTTATTGAGACTGAACGTAAAGGAAACACTTTGCCTTGTGGTTCGCTTGGGTTTTCAAAATGGACATCCTGGTGATAAAAGTTCATTCCCCCTGTGGCTTGGTTTACTATGAAGACTGTTAGAGGACTAACAAGCTACTTGTACACGAGCTGATGGCATTTCGAACAGGAACAGGAACAAATATAATTGCCTTAGGGATGCCTAGAGTCCTCACTAGAGCACAGGTGAAATAATGCAAAGCAAATTTACTGGTTCTTTGTCAAGTAAACCACTGGTGAAATTTTGATGGGAAACGTGTTCAAGACGTCCAGCAAAATTTCTCAGAAGAATACACACAGCCATTCCTATTTTCTCAGAGAAACGACAGGTTATGGGAGGTGAAATAAACATAAGCCAATCCCCTCCATTTCCATTCCTTAACTGTACTGGAAATTCTCTAAAAGCATTCCGCTTGTCAATTTTGAGTTATATGGGAGAATTTTGAAAATTAATTCTGGAACTGCAGATTTTCACCAGTTACTACTGTTCATTTCATCCATTTGTGTCATCTGTGTCTTGTATTACTGATGAGAGTACAAACAGCAAATACCGTGATCAATCGATAATATTATATAAATCTATAATAAGCTCATTACCCGTACAAAACATCAAGTGTGAAAAACCAATAACATATAATTATAATAATAACCCTATAAATACCAAATCTGGAATAAACAAAGTTCATATAAGTCCATTCCAACAATTAGTGATGGGAAGTCCTCTCAAGGAATATAACAAGTTAGCAAAGTATAAGAATTTTTGCAAGTCAGATTCTTCTGAAGCGCAGAGATTCAATCCTGTCGGGCTTCCCTCTGTTGAAGCTATTGCTGAATAAGGATCCAAGAGCCCAACAAAGAATTGATATATGTCGTTTCAAAGACTCTCTGTTTTAAGACCTGACGATTCTTAACAATGATCTAACGGAGGCAGTTCCACTGTATCAAAAGGTGCGTCACAAGAGCTTCTACTTCAGACACCACTCAACATAGAGTCTTTCTCGAAAATGGAATCTCAACTCTTTTTTGCAGTGTTTTGTCAATGCACACGTGTCAATGCGTATGTACACCTCGGTAATTGTATATATGATTACACCCAGATTCTTTTCATGCAGTACTTTACTAAAAATGCAGATGCATTCCTGCACATTGATAAACTACCACGCCAAAAGCATCATGATGCAGCTGTACATACAATCTTACCAAGGTTGCTTTTTGTGGAATTGATGGATGCAGAAAAGTACACTTGTACATCAGTGAAACACCACCTGGAAAGACTCTTGGTTCAATGATCGCATCAAGACTGGATCTGTTTGCAGGCTCCTATGGGTCAGATGCAGACTAGTAGTGTAGAAGATGCACACAAAATGGGAGGAACTGTGAAAATTCCACTTCAGGAACAAGACAAGTGTGGGTGAAGGGGGATTTCAATTTCCAGGGGGGAAACGGGGAAGTGTCCTTAATGTGAAAGTGGGATAGAAAATGCTTTTGTCCGACAACATGAGACATACTTTTCCTAAGAATGGCTGATTCTGCATTGGCTTTTCCCTCTGTTGTTTTACAAAACCCGCATTGGAACAGAAATTCCCTTCTACACTGCAGGCTGCTTTCACTTTCTTTGATCATCGGGTTTTTATGGTACCTTCTGCATAGATTTATGGCCGTTCAGGGGTGACTTTGCAGTCAGTACGGCATTGCTCCGAGGTGTCTGAATGTGGTTTTGAGCTGCACTTTTTCCTCCCAGTTGAGAAAATGTGGAGTGAATGCTGGATGCAAAATCACCCACAGTCTGGCCTTGTAAACTCCCTAGATGGGAAACTGCCTGGGAACCATCAGCAAGCCTGTGGCCAAGAGCTCGTGGCATACACTCCTATGCCTTGTCCTGTGACCCCGAAAAGGAAACATGGCTTAGCCACATCCAGCAGTATCCACAGCTGCTACCAGCCACAGTTGCCAAGGACTCAAAAGCTGAGCCACAGAGCAGGAACTGCTGGAGGCAGGGGAGCCGGTGGGCAATCTCAGGCAGTGGTGCCACTGCCTGGGAAGGCAGAAGGACAAAAGAGGAGAGAGCTGGAAAGGTGAGCACTGTGTAGGTTAATCTACTCCAGGTGAGTGGGACGCCCTGGAAAAGCAGGTAGATGCTGCTGTTCCCTCCTGGGAAGGAATGAGTAGGGAGGGAGGAATGTCCTAGGCACTGCTGCAAAGTCTGAGTAGGAATCTGGAGAAGCAGCCAGTAATTAATTAATTATTGTATGGCATTGTGTGTAGAATAGTCAGGAGATCCTAAGATTGCCTGGCAGCCCGAAGTTCTAGCTCTTTGATGTTATACACCACTAGGTGGCGAGCTAGACTTGTTTTTAAGGCAAAGGACATTTCAGAGGTGATTTGCCATTGCCTGCCTCTGCATCACGGCCCTGGTATTCCTCAGAGGTTGCCCTTCCAAATACTAACCAAGGTCAACCCTGCTTAGCTTCTGAGATCTGATGGGATTGGGCTACCCTGGGCTATCCAGGTCAGGGCAGCAGGCAGTAGGGGACCACTCAGGCTGGCATGAGATCCAATCTGACGTTAGTATTATTCTTGCTGGTCATTAATGGAGCCTAAGTGGCAGCCCCAGATTGCCAATCTGCTATGAGCTCAGAGGAGGAAGAGGCTGTTCTGGAAGAAGAAGAGCAGGTTTTTATACCCCGCTTTTCTCTACCCTAAGTAGTCTCAAAGCAGAGCTTACGATCTCCTTCCCTTCCTCTCCCCACAAGAGGCACCTTGTGAGTTGGATGAGACTGAGGTTGAGTTCAGACGGGCAGTTTGAAGCGGGAGGGAGTCGTGACAAAAAAGTTCACACTGCAGTGACTGATGTGGGAGCATACTGGGGAGGAGGCTCAAGGGAGCATTCACACTGTTGGCCCAGAGGCAGGGCTGTAAGGCGCGGCTTTTTTTTGTAATCTGGAGATATGCGCTTATGCGCATGAGCGCATAAGAAAAATGCAGCTTTTGGCATTCACACTTTGTTGGTGTGGGATAATCGCGCTTTCCAGAGTTTGCTCCCACTTTCACCAGATATCTTTTAAACTCGGGAGCGAAGCGTTACAAGACGGGTTGAGTACGGGTGGGGAACGCCGGACAGATGTGCCTGTGTGAACTGCCCCTTTAATCTGGTTGTGAAACGTTCCTCACACGTGCCTATATCGGGGCAAACTGCCTGTCGGAACTCAGCCTGAGAGAGTCCTGAGAGAACTGTGACTGACCCAAGGTCCCTACCCAGCAGGCTTCATGTGGAGGAGTGGGGAATCAAACTTGGTTCTCCAGATTAGAGTCCGCCACACTACACTGAGTGAAGGGCGGGTGTAATATACTGGGTTCAGATGCGCTGAATAGTGAAATCAGCTCATAGTTTATTTTGCACTCAAGACTGAAGACAAACTAGCAGGGCCGGTGTCCTGCTTAAATCCCCAAAACACCCCCCCACACACACACATCCCGTGATAGGCTATTATAGTGTACCAACACCCATAGGTCGAGTCCAGGGCTGACCGATTGGTCTGTTTCAGGATCCTAGCCAGCTATTGTTCTAGTTAGCGAAGCTTGGCTATTTTGCATGACTGCCTGCGAACCCGACCACGTGCGCGGCCCGCGGTTAATACACAACAGCGGGGTATAAATCCAGTCTCTTCTCTTATCTTTCTTCTTAACCACTACACCGTGCCATTGTTAACCACTGCACTACACTACACTGCTGTAATGAATATATAGATTCTCTTACTAATATAGAAATCGTCATTCACCTACTGCCTACTACTGATCCTGAGAATGAAGAAATGATGGCAGTTAGTGTTGTGGTTAGAGTGTCAGGCCAAGCTCCAGAAGATTTCAGGTTCAGATCCTCTCTCTGCCATGAAAGCCTGGCCCAGTCACATCCTCTGAGCCTACTGTGGTGGGGATAAAATGGGGAAGGGGAGAATGTTGTCTCCCCACTGGGGGGGGGAAGTGGGGTATAAATGGAGTCAATAAATAAAGCAGGCTCTCCTCTTTCAAGCTGAATGATAAAAGGTAAAGGTAAAGGTTCCCTTGCTCGAAAGCCAGTCGAGTCCGACTCTAGGGTTGCGGTGCTCATCTCCGTTTCAAAGCCGAAGAGCCAGCGCTGTCCGAAGTCGTTTCTGTGGTCATGTGGCCGGCATGACTAAACACCGAGGCACACGGAACGCTGTTACCTTCCCACTGAAGTGGTCCCTATTTATCTACTTGCAATTTCTTGCTTTCGAAGTGCTAGGTTGGCAGGAGCTGGAACTAGAGACGGGACCTCACTCCGTCATGTGGCAACTCGGGTCTCGAACTGCTGAACTACTGACCTTCCACAGCCTGCAGTTCAGCGTCTTAACCACTTGAGCCACTACAGCTCCGAATGATAAAAAGGGTACCTTAATTTGCAGAATATGGCCACCCTACTGAGCACTGCGTACCCCTGACTTGACCTTAAGTCCTTCCATAAACAAGGAAATCCTTGCTTCTGATAAGCATTTCCAGCATATTCCACCTGGCCTCCTCCCCCCACCACACACCTCATTTTGAGTCACGATCACAGCTTGTTTCTTCTCCCCCCTCCAGCTCCCCCCCCCGTGGAATTAATTACCTCTTGTGCAATACTCTTAGTGATAATAAAAACAATGACCTGGTTGCCAAATGGGCTTTAATGTGATTCCTTTTCACTGTGTGATTGCATATATGAGTTCTCAGTTATAGGAAATGGTCCCCACTGAACAACAATACTTATTGCTCCCACTAATAAATGCCAGGCTGCTTGGTTACATAAACCTACCTGACAGGATTTAATAACACCGGTGGCTTACCTCCCGTGTTAGAACTGCTGCCCAGCACAAAATTGGGTCTATGTGGCCCAAGAGGTCTCTTCCGTGGCCTGCTTCCCCGTGTCGTCAATCATCTCGCTCCCCTCACGAGCCATTATTGAGTAATATTCTGAATTGTGACAAGCTCCCGTGAATTGATGGGCTGCATTTGCAACTCGGCACTTCAAACAACAACACGTCCCACGGCAAGTGGGTGGGATTCCTGGCATGGAGAGAAAAACCTCATTATGCGGTGTTTCTCTCATCGCAGTTATCTGTGTGGGCGACCATCTCTGTAGGCGGAAGGGGAAGCCAGGGGAGCTGTAGGAATTCCATAGCACAAGCGGCCAACCTTGCTGAGCTACTCAGAAAAAACAGGAGGGAAATGTTGCCAGCTGAATTCTGCGACAGCACAGGCCCAAGAATGAAGTGCGTGGTGCTGAAGGAAGACGAGGAACAGTATTGGCAAATGGTGCCTGCCCCACAGCTGCTGTCTGCAGCACCATAACTTCTGCTCAGATAGTGTAGAAACTCAGCTTCAGGCAAGAATAGCAATAATGATTAATCACTGGCATCTCACGGAGGGACTGGGTCTCTTTTAGGGAGACATTACACCAAATTCTCAGATATGATGTCAAACCACAAATCAGGGCCCAACTCTTCATTGTTTGTTATTGTGATGATTAACTTACAAGCAGGGTTAGCCTAGGGCTGGTATTTGGATGGGAGACCACCAAGGAATACCAGAAGAAGAAGAAGAAGAAGAAGAAGAAGAAGAACAGGGGGAGGAGGAGGAGGAGACTGGATTTATACCCCGTCCTTCACTACCTGAAGGAGTCTCAGAGCAGGTTACAATCTCCTTCCCTTCCTCTCCTTACAGCAGACACCCTGTGAGGTAGGTGGGCCTGAGAGAGCTCTGAGAGAACTGCTTTTGAGAGCTCTGAGAGAACTTTGACTGACCCAAGTTAACCCAGCTGGCTGCACGTGAAGGAATGGGGAATCAAATCCAGTTCTCCAGATTAGAGTCCGCCATTCTCAACCTTTACACCAAACTGGCTCTCAGTTGTCATGCTGTGGAGGCAGGCAATGGCAAGCTACCTCTAATCGTCTCTTGCCTTGAAAACCCCACCAGGGGTCACCATAAGTCATCTGTGACTGGATGGCAAAAAAGAAAAAGATGGCACTTTCCCGTTCTATGAATGCACAAAGGATACAACAATAATTAAACAGCAGCCCACCAATCACAAAAGCAAACATTTGAAACCCTGGGCAATTTAAACTTCTTTATCTGAAACAGCTTTGTGTGGCTGCCGTTTCAGTACCACAAACAAAACAAAATCAAACGGCATGTTTTCCTTCCAGGAATCCTGGGAACTGTAGTTCTCTGGTGGGTTTAAGGACAACTGACGCTATTCATCTGTGGAGGAAATGATAAGAATTAAATTGTTTCATCTCTGAAATGGGGCACTAGGTGTCTCACGTCTGTGCTACAATAAGTGCGGGGCCAGATATGTGGAAGGGAGGCAGCAAGATCCTGACTTTTGTGACAAGGGCCCAGTCCAGGAACTCTGTTCCCACAGTGGTGGTGGTGGTGGAAAGTGCCCTCAAGTTGCAGCCAAGTTATGGCAACCCTGTAGGGTTTTCAAGGCAAGAGGCGTTCTGAGGTGGTTTGCCTTTCCCTGCCTGTATGTAGTGACCTTGGGCTTCCTTGGTGGTCTCCCATCCAAATATTAACCAGGGCCAACCCTGCTTGGCCTCCGAGCTCTGACGAGATCGGGCTATCTGTAGCAAGGTTATCATATCTTTTTGCCCTGTTATCATTCTTCCTTCCTGGCCTCACACCTGATTCTACCCTACAATGTGTGCATAAAATGCTGTCAAGTTGCAACTGACTTATGATGGCCCCAGCAATGTGCTCTCAAGGCAAGAGGGGTTGCCAGACCCCCAGGTAGGAGCAGGGGATCCCCCAACTTGAGGGGCTCCAGCCCACAGCCAACCTGCTGGCTGTTGGGGAAAGCCCTGCCCCAATAGCCATGGTCAGATGTGACATCCCCGGCATGATGACATCACGCGGAAGTGACATCATCACATTGGGGATGTTGTGGGTGGTGATGTTGCCCTGCCCCCCACTCCTGGGAACCCCCTCCCACCCCCCGCTGGCAGACGGAAACGACCTAGCAACCCTGCAAGGCAAGTGAGAAGCAGGTGGAGTCTGCTATTCCCTTCCTCTGCAGAGTCTTTCTTGGTGGTCTCCCTTCCGAGTACAGACTCTGCTTAGCTTCTGAGATCTGAGGCTACACCATCTGCTGCCTTCCCTCCTTCCCCTGCAACACTGTGATGAAAAAGGCCAAAGACCCTATTTCTGATCACACAAGGAATGCACTCAGAATAGTTGTGTTCAGGGGTCATTTGGGGGGGGACGCGGGGGGACGCCATCCCCCCGGGTGAGGTGCGGGAGGGCGGGGCCTGGAGCTCCCTGCTGGTGCCCGCTGGAGGTCGCCGCCGGCTGTGGGGAGGACACACATCCGGTGATGTCAGGGGGTGTGGCATATGCTAATGAGTTATGCTAATGAGTCCCCCTAGCTCTTTTTCTACGAAATGACCCCTGGTTGTGTTCTTTGCCCTAATGTAAACATGTAGCTTACCGTTACCTCTTCTTCCTTTCCAGAAATCCAGACAAGGGGATCCAGTTCCTTATCTCTCGGGGCTTCATCCCAGACACACCTATCGGAGTGGCACACTTCCTGCTCCAGCGCAAAGGTCTCAGCCGCCAGATGATCGGGGAGTTCCTGGGGAACAGCAAGAAGCAATTCAATCGGGATGTCCTAGAGTAAGCATCCGTTCCCTGCACCCCTCAGCCAGTGGTTACCTTGAATTGCCTGTGGTTGCAAATTTTACTGTGGCCATTGCCTTCTTTGGCAACAATTTCCCTCTCTCCAAACTGTTCTCTCCCAAGCATTCTGGGAAAGAAATAGATATCTGCTGCTTGTTCACAGCTTCGGAACACTGGGAATAACTGCAGGAAAAACACGAGGAGGAAGAACATCTGGCTGCGTGGTTTGTTTGTGTTCTGGCTTATTATATAAACTTCCGGGGTGGGGGTGGGGGAACCCTAAAAGAAAGGGATATGTGAGCTTGTTGTGGGAAAATGTACAAGGCCTGATAGTCAGGAGCCCCAAATTATCCTCCTGTAAAAGTCTTTGGGAGTTGTGCTCCCAAATCAATTAGATGCCTCAGAAAAGTCCATCCTAATTGACCGCCTTCAGTATGCTTGCTGAGTTCACTCTAACAAATGTCATAACTAAGACTGGTGGGGTCACTCCTTGCAGAGAAAGTAGACACCCAAGAGAGCTGAAGGGGTCACTTTAGGGCAGGTGTCGTTCTCAACACCAGATTAGTGCTACTGGGCTAATAAAGTTGCCAGCCTCCAGGTGGGGCCTGGAGATCTCCCACTCTCACAGCTGATCTTCAGCTGACAGACATCAGCTCCCCTGGAGAAAATGGCTGCTCTGATACTTGAAACCCTACCTAATGATAAAATAGCTTACATTTCCATTATTCAATATATGATCTTCAGTGCGGAAAATGATAGCTATTTGATTTTACTGGGAATAAAATGAAATATTTTCCAGCCCACTAAAACAAGGCGTAGCACACCATACTTCTGTTAGACCAAGTGCTCTTGCGCCCGGATCCTGCTGGCCTATTAAACTGTCACTGCATATGTTCCTTTCTCTAGCCCTGAGAAATAAGCCCTCCAACTTCTAGCCGTTGCTTTCCACTGACTCAGAAAAACAGAGCAAATTACCCCTGAACTTAGAGTGATTATCAAGGCAGGTTCTAAGCAGGCCTCCTAATTTCAAGGCTCACTGATTCTTGCTGCTCATCAGGCTTAATTCGTTGCAAGGGGTGGACTTGAATATTGATCCTTCTTTGACTGTTTTTTTTTTTTAAACTATTGATCCGGTGATCGCCAAGACACATGTAGACACCAACATTCTCATGTCGAGCGCCACATTCAAAAGGAACTAGCAGAAGCCTTCAGCCCAAGAGCTGAGGGATGTGTTTCAGTGGGCAATGGGGAATGTGTGCGTTGGAGGAAGTACCATAGAGTGCTGCTGTTAAAATTAGGGAGCTCCTTATTGGTGAGGGGGTCAAAAGGGGAATGCTAACTAAAGGACTTTGTAGAGAAGATCAAGCAGGCTGTAGAGGTAGGTTTGCCAGGCCTCCTCTATAGAAGAAAGCCTTCCACCAGCAAGTCCTGTTTCCCATCACTGCTTCAAGAGTCCATGACATCACTGCATCACTTCTGAGTAAAACCCAGACATGACATATAGGGTAGCTCTACCAGAATTGTTTTACTGGCTCTTGCTGTAATAAATTAGATCAACTGGATCGACTGGTAGCTCTAGCTTTATCATAGAGTTTTGTTGGGTGTTACAAGTCAAAACACTTCAGTATTTACAGGGTTAATGATGTTTGTTATGATCAACAGGAAGTCACATGTTTGTTTGTAACCAATCTGTTTAGACAATAGAATGCCCGGGAACTTTGGAGCTAACTTGCTAGTTTGATTGGAAACCAATGTGTCAAGTATTTAGCATATTAGCTTCTTCTTCCTCTCTTTGTTCTGACTGTGAAGAAGACGCCGGCCATTCCCGTTTTACCTTTTAACTGTAAGGATGTAGGCATATTAGCTCTTTGTTATTTTATATCCTGTGTACCTTTTTCCCATGTTAGGTTTATAGTAAACGTTTATATTTTAATACACACCATGGACTCAGTCTCTTAATACTTACTCTGCTGACTTACTTAAAAGAATCCCAACAAGTTTTCAGCAATTTCTAGAGCTATCCTTGTCACTTCTGGATTTTATCTGGAAGTGATGTTAGCAAAATCATTTGACGTCACATGCAGCCCTGCGCATCCCCCCTTCCAGCCTTCCAACTGGTTGCTTGGCCTTTGCAACTCTACGCAGAGTTTGGAAGAGTTGTACTGATTGTCAGAATGTGGGACAGGGAGGTAGAAGGTACGAGAGCCAGGAGATGGAAGGATAGTGCATGGCTCACAGAGCCACACCTCCCAGATGCTTTGTTTCATGGCTCCTGTCTTGGGTGGAGTTTCACCACCATAAGCAATGAGTTGGCTCTGTCAGCTTCCATATCATCTGTAGTATCGTGAACAACAGGGCATACCAGCTTTGCTTTAACATAAGAAGGGCTTTTATTTAGCTCTCTAAGCCATTCTCTCTCTGGCTGGGCCTTCTTTCAGTTGGCCCCTCAATCAGCTTGCTTGGCCACTCCCTGCCATACAGGATCCCTGCAGGGCCAAAAACTAAAAGACATGCAAAGCAGAAACGTGTCTCTAGAGGCTGCTTGTATACATTACAACATCATCCAAGATAAATCAGAGGGTGACAGGAAAATAGTGTTTTATGTCTGAATAGCCTGCACTCTGTTGAGATGATGAACTCAGTCCAGTTGGCTAGCATCCTTGCATTCTACCTGAGATTGCTAAGTCACTGTCTCTTTCACAGAATGAAGTTTGAGTCCAGTGGTACCTTTAAGGCCAACAAAGTTTTATTCAACATATAAGCTTGGATAAAACTTTGTTGGTCTTAAAGGTGTCACCGGACTCGGACTATGTTCTGTTGCTTCAGTCCAACACGGCTACCCACTTGCATGTGTCTGTTTCACAAATCCCAACCTGTATTTGGTCACGCCCTTATCCCCAGCTATGGATAACAGTGTGTTAACAATGTTTGCAAATTTTCCATGCCCACGATTCAGAGTCTGCCATGGGTACTATTTTCTCCGTTTTTAATGAATTGTAATTTTTTCCTGTGCCAATCCAGCATTAACCTCCCACGATCATCACCTGAAACTCTTCTCTCTCTGTGTCAGAAATGTGTACTGTAAGCGTCGTTCCTAATGGAGCCTTGTTAAATTAATCAAACCCGGAATGAATGAATAATACAACACCTTTTAAAGAAGCTGTGAAACTCTCCATCCTGCCTTGGCCATAAACCCTTGGCTCTGAAGTTATAATATCACTCAGCTGTGCAAGTGTGGCCACGTTCATCTTTATAGAAAATAATATTAAGAAAATCCCACTGCACCTTTTAGACTCACTATTTTTTATTTATTTACAGAGTGTGATCTTCTGTGGATTATTACCTTGTGCATCAGATGCCAATAGAACAATTAGCTGCAATGCAAGGAAATCAGACGGTGGAATGTGTATGCAAGAACTCTCAAAGGCACATTCTCTAATAAGGGTGATATACGGTTGTAGTCAAGGGTGCAAAAACAATGCTCTTATCCTTTGTGTCAATCAACCAATTACTTTTTTCTCACTTTCTAAGAGCAGTGTGTAATCTTGTTTTTGTAACCCCATCTAAGCCTTCCGTGTGAACATCCCTTTGAAAGTCCATGCAGATAACAGTTCCACAGGCATCTGATAAAGTAGGTAATCCCCTACAAAAGCTCACACTCTGTGAACAAAACATTAGTCCCAAATTACTGGATTTTCTTAATTTAGCAAACTGGTTTCAAATGATTCAGAGAGCAAATGGATAGCTTACAGCGAGATCGCCCAGAGAACTGCTCCAGAGGCATGAAATAAAACTAGGACACTCAAAAAGACAAAGGGGTATTTTCCCCATTCAATACCATCCTTGACAATCAATGTCAGGATCTGAAGACTTGCTCTGCTGGCCATGGTGTCACCAGGGCTGCCCTTTGGGGTTAAAATCTGGGCAAATGCAGGCTGTAGTTAGCATGCCCTGAGGAGCACAGTGAAACTCACCACTGAGTAATTATGCACAGCATCAGGTAGTACCAAGCTTTGGTGGTGGGACAGGATGAGATAAGCTTGTTGATTGTTGGTTCTTTGCTTCGTATTTGAAGTATGTGTTACCATCTAAAGGGGAACTCCCATAAGACCATTGTCATATCTTGGAAGTTAAGCAGGGTCAGCCCTGGTAGTACTTTGATGGGAGACTACCAAGGAAGTCCACGGTCACTACTCAGAGGCAGGCAATGGCAAACCACCTCTGTAGATCTCTTGCCTTGAATACCCGATGGAGTTGCCAGAAGTTGGCTGCAACCCATCACTGGTCACAGACGTGTGTATTACCTTCCCCTCTGCATTGTAACTTCCTGTCTGCCCAGTTCCCCATATGGTTGCCATCCTCCTGATGGGGGCAGGGGTTCCCCCAATTTCGAGCCCCCCGATCCACCCACTGGCCAACTGGCCAGCAGGGGAACCCCGCCCCTGAAGAGGTCCACAGCACCTGACATGCCCAGTGCGATGATGTCGCCCGGAGGTGACATCATCGTGCCAGGCATATTGTGGGGGATGCTCTAGCATTTGGCCAAAAACTCTATGGTGACCATAGAGCAGGGTTGGCCAAACTTGCTTAACTAACAGCCACACAGAATAAACGTTAGATGTTTGAGAGCTGCAAGACATGAACAAATATGGCACACACGTTTTTATTTTAAAATATGCCAATTTCCTTTTTACTAACATTAACTTTGCCTGTGTGAAAGAGCCGCATGCGGCTCCCGAACTGCAGTTTGGCCACCCCTGCCATAGACTTTTCGGCCAAACGCTAGAGCATCCCTCCGTGACATGCCTAGTGCAATGACGTTGCACCTGGGTGGCATCATCATGGCACACGTGCAACGTGATCCTGGAGAGAAGCCTGGAACCCCCCCTCTGGGAAAAGGTAGGGACCCGGCAACCCTAGTTCCCCATTTGCCTTAAATTTGGCTCTGCAGTGGCATTCACTATACTTAAAGCGAACCAGATTATTTTTATTAACTAGTATTTCCTAATCAAAGCCCAGTTTCGGTAAGAACACTGTTTCAGGTAGGCAGCCGTGTTGGTCTGAAGCAACAAAACAAAGTTTGAGTCCAGTGACACCAATAAGACCAACAAAGTTTAATTCTGGGCATAAGCCTTTGTATACACACACAGAGAGAGACCTGAAGAAGTGTGCATGCACACAAAAGCTTATACCCAGTATTAAACTTTGTTGGTCTTAAAGGTGCCCCTGGACTCAAACTTCATTCCAGTGAAATCAACCAGTTAACCTTAACCACTGATACAGTTCTGAACTATAGATAATGCTGATGCGGAAAGCCATGCAAGAGATGGAAAGAAAAAGGGCGTATGCCGTTAAGAGATGAGTGGCACTGTACTTACCCCATTATTTGTATAGATTTGCTCACGCTTGCTTCCTTGCCCTTTCTTGTACCTTCTTTGTATATCTTTGTTGTGTCCTTGTCTGTCCATGTTGCCCTGATTCCCTTGCCTTTTGTTTGGAGAATGTCCCACACTCTGTGTTCATTCATGGGCTTCCCTGTGTCAGCAGCTGGATGGCACAGAATGTCATGAATGGAGCAGGCAGCGCCAGCGTGTGTGTGTGTGTGGAGGGGATGGGTTGTTTGTTCTGTGGGGTCGAAAGGTTCTGGGAAGGTCAGACGCAACTGTCATCTTCCATTTGTTTGCAAAGCAGGGGTTATTCTTCTGAACATAAGAGACATTCTAGTGAATGAGAGCAGGTTGTTTGTTAGATGGGGAAATGCCGAGCGTGTTCTGATGCTTCTTCCTGGAGGGCAAGCTGGCTTCCTCAGTGTCCATGCTTTTCTGTGCCGAAAACCCTAGCTGAATGCAGTCTCTGAAAAAGGGAACTTTGATTCCTGAAAGTTTAGGCCCTGAAAATCTTGTTGGTCTCTACGGACCTACTGGACTCAAGTCTGGCTGATTGCTATCAGTAGAAATGGGTCTGCAGTGCTGCCTTCTTTGTGCCACGCACACGCGTTTGTGGCATAATGGGAGAGACTTTAGCAGGGAAA